>NW_026989041.1:0-239030 GCF_030222135.1 Aotus nancymaae
GGTACCGGGCCGGAAAGGCCTGTTTTCAGACTCTGCACAGAAAGTGTTTGCAGACTGCTGAATCCACACACGGGTTTAACTCTGGAAGTTGAGTGCACACATTGACAACCGTTCTGTTAGATAGCTGCGTTTTGGATTTAGAAGCAGATATTTCCCTGTGCCTACTGCCGTTTCTTCCAAATGCCGGTATTGGGCTGAAAACGCCTGTTTTGGGACTCTGCAGAGAAAGTGTTTGCAGACTGCTGAATCCACACACGGGTTTAACTCTGGAAGTTGAGTGCACACATTGACAACCGTTCTGTTAGATAGCTGCGTTTTGGATTTAGAAGCAGATATTTCCCTGTGCTTACTGCTGTTTCTTCCCTATGCCGGTAATGGGCTGAAAACGCCTGTTTTGGGACTCTGCAGAGAAAGTCTCTGCAGACTGCTGAATCCACACACGGGTTTAACTCTGGAAGTTGAGTGCACACATTGACAACCGTTCTGTTAGATAGCTGCGTTTTGGATTTAGAAGCAGATATTTCCCTGTGCTTACTGCTGTTTCTTCCATATGCCGGTAATGGGCTGAAAACGCCTGTTTTGGGACTCTGCAGAGAAAGTCTCTGCAGACTGCTGAATCCACACACGGGTTTAACTCTGGAAGTTGAGTGCACACATTGACAACGGTTCTGTTAGATAGCTGCGTTTTGGATTTAGAAGCAGATATTTCCCTTTGCTTACTGCTGTTTCTTCCATATGCCGGTAATGGGCTGAAAACGCCTGTTTTGGGACTCTGCAGAGAAAGTCTCTGCAGACTGCCGAATCCACACACGGGTTTAACTCTGGAAGTTGAGTGCACACATTGACAACCGTTCTGTTAGATAGCTGCGTTTTGGATTTAGAAGCAGATATTTCCCTGTGCTTACTGCTGTTTCTTCCATATGCCGGTAATGGGCTGAAAACGCCTGTTTTGGGACTCTGCAGAGAAAGTCTCTGCAGACTGCTGAATCCACACACGGGTTTAACTCTGGAAGTTGAGTGCACACATTGACAACCGTTCTGTTAGATAGCTGCGTTTTGGATTTAGAAGCAGATATTTCCCTGTGCTTACTGCTGTTTCTTCCATATGCCGGTAATGGGCTGAAAACGCCTGTTTTGGGACTCTGCAGAGAAAGTCTCTGCAGACTGCTGAATCCACACACGGGTTTAACTCTGGAAGTTGAGTGCACACATTGACAACCGTTCTGTTAGATAGCTGCGTTTTGGATTTAGAAGCAGATATTTCCCTGTGCTTACTGCTGTTTCTTCCATATGCCGGTAATGGGCTGAAAACGCCGGTTTTGGGACTCTGCAGAGAAAGTCTCTGCAGACTGCTGAATCCACACACGGGTTTAACTCTCGAAGTTGAGTGCACACATTGACAACCGTTCTGTTAGATAGCTGCGTTTTGGATTTAGAAGCAGATATTTCCCTGTGCTTACTGCTGTTTCTTCCATATGCCGGTAATGGGCTGAAAACGCCTGTTTTGGGACTCTGCAGAGAAAGTCTCTGCAGACTGCTGAATCCACACACGGGTTTAACTCTGGAAGTTGAGTGCACACATTGACAACCGTTCTGTTAGATAGCTGCGTTTTGGATTTAGAAGCAGATATTTCCCTGTGCTTACTGCTGTTTCTTCCATATGCCGGTAATGGGCTGAAAACGCCTGTTTTGGGACTCTGCAGAGAAAGTCTCTGCAGACTGCCGAATCCACACACGGGTTTAACTCTGGAAGTTGAGTGCACACATTGACAACCGTTCTGTTAGATAGCTGCGTTTTGGATTTAGAAGCAGATATTTCCCTGTGCTTACTGCTGTTTCTTCCATATGCCGGTAATGGGCTGAAAACGCCTGTTTTGGGACTCTGCAGAGAAAGTCTCTGCAGACTGCTGAATCCACACACGGGTTTAACTCTGGAAGTTGAGTGCACACATTGACAACCGTTCTGTTAGATAGCTGCGTTTTGGATTTAGAAGCAGATATTTCCCTGTGCTTACTGCTGTTTCTTCCATATGCCGGTAATGGGCTGAAAACGCCTGTTTTGGGACTCTGCAGAGAAAGTCTCTGCAGACTGCCGAATCCACACACGGGTTTACCTCTGGAAGTTGAGTGCACACATTGACAACCGTTCTGTTAGATAGCTGCGTTTTGGATTTAGAAGCAGATATTTCCCTGTGCTTACTGCTGTTTCTTCCATATGCCGGTAATGGGCTGAAAACGCCTGTTTTGGGACTCTGCAGAGAAAGTCTCTGCAGACTGCTGAATCCACACACGGGTTTAACTCTGGAAGTTGAGTGCACACATTGACAACCGTTCTGTTAGATAGCTGCGTTTTGGATTTAGAAGCAGATATTTCCCTGTGCTTACTGCTGTTTCTTCCCTATGCCGGTAATGGGCTGAAAACGCCTGTTTTGGGACTCTGCAGAGAAAGTCTCTGCAGACTGCTGAATCCACACACGGGTTTAACTCTGGAAGTTGAGTGCACACATTGACAACCGTTCTGTTAGATAGCTGCGTTTTGGATTTAGAAGCAGATATTTCCCTGTGCTTACTGCTGTTTCTTCCATATGCCGGTAATGGGCTGAAAACGCCTGTTTTGGGACTCTGCAGAGAAAGTCTCTGCAGACTGCTGAATCCACACACGAGTTTAACTCTGGAAGTTGAGTGCACACATTGACAACCGTTCTGTTAGATAGCTGCGTTTTGGATTTAGAAGCACATATTTCCCTGTGCTTACTGCTGTTTCTTCCATATGCCGGTAATGGGCTGAAAACGCCTGTTTTGGGACTCTGCAGAGAAAGTGTCTGCAGACTGCTGAATCCACACACGGGTTTAACTCTGGAAGTTGAGTGCACACATTGACAACCGTTCTGTTAGATAGCTGCGTTTTGGATTTAGAAGCAGATATTTCCCTGTGCTTACTGCTGTTTCTTCCATATGCCGGTAATGGGCTGAAAACGCCTGTTTTGGGACTCTGCAGAGAAAGTGTTTGCAGACTGCTGAATCCACACTCGGGTTTAAATCTGGAAGTTGAGTGCACACATTGACAACCGTTCTGTTAGATAGCTGCGTTTTGGATTTAGAAGCAGATATTTCCCTGTGCTTACTGCTGTTTCTTCCCTATGCCGGTAATGGGCTGAAAACGCCTGTTTTGGGACTCTGCAGAGAAAGTCTCTGCAGACTGCTGAATCCACACACGGGTTTAACTCTGGAAGTTGAGTGCACACATTGACAACCGTTCTGTTAGATAGCTGCGTTTTGGATTTAGAAGCAGATATTTCCCTGTGCTTACTGCTGTTTCTTCCATATGCCGGTAATGGGCTGAAAACGCCTGTTTTGGGACTCTGCAGAGAAAGTCTCTGCAGACTGCTGAATCCACACACGGGTTTAACTCTGGAAGTTGAGTGCACACATTGACAACCGTTCTGTTAGATAGCTGCGTTTTGGATTTAGAAGCAGATATTTCCCTGTGCTTACTGCTGTTTCTTCCATATGCCGGTAATGGGCTGAAAACGCCTGTTTTGGGACTCTGCAGAGAAAGTCTCTGTAGACTGCTGAATCCACACACGGGTTTAACTCTGGAAGTTGAGTTTACACATTGACAACCGTTCTGTTAGATAGCTGCGTTTTGGATTTAGAAGCAGATATTTCCCTGTGCTTACTGCTGTTTCTTCCATATGCCGGTAATGGGCTGAAAACGCCTGTTTTGGGACTCTGCAGAGAAAGTCTCTGCAGACTGCTGAATCCACACACGGGTTTAACTCTGGAAGTTGAGTGCACACATTGACAACCGTTCTGTTAGATAGCTGCGTTTTGGATTTAGAAGCAGATATTTCCCTGTGCTTACTGCTGTTTCTTCCATATGCCGGTAATGGGCTGAAAACGCCTGTTTTGGGACTCTGCAGAGAAAGTCTCTGCAGACTGCTGAATCCACACACGGGTTTAACTCTGGAAGTTGAGTGCACACATTGACAACGGTTCTGTTAGATAGCTGCGTTTTGGATTTAGAAGCAGATATTTCCCTGTGCTTACTGCTGCTTTTCTATATGCCGGTAATGGGCTGAAAACGCCTGTTTTGGGACTCTGCAGAGAAAGTCTCTGCAGACTGCTGAATCCACACACGGGTTTAACTCTGGAAGTTGAGTGCACACATTGACAACCGTTCTGTTAGATAGCTGCGTTTTGGATTTAGAAGCAGATATTTCCCTGTGCTTACTGCTGTTTCTTCCATATGCCGGTAATGGGTTGAAAACGCCTGTTTTGGGACTCTGCAGAGAAAGTCTCTGCAGACTGCCGAATCCACACACGGGTTTACCTCTGGAAGTTGAGTGCACACATTGACAACCGTTCTGTTAGATAGCTGCGTTTTGGATTTAGAAGCAGATATTTCCCTGTGCTTACTGCTGTTTCTTCCATATGCCGGTAATGGGCTGAAAACGCCTGTTTTGGGACTCTGCAGAGAAAGTCTCTGCAGACTGCTGAATCCACACACGGGTTTAACTCTGGAAGTTGAGTGCACACATTGACAACCGTTCTGTTAGATAGCTGCGTTTTGGATTTAGAAGCAGATATTTCCCTGTGCTTACTGCTGTTTCTTCCCTATGCTGGTAATGGGCTGAAAACGCCTGTTTTGGGACTCTGCAGAGAAAGTCTCTGCAGACTGCTGAATCCACACACGGGTTTAACTCTGGAAGTTGAGTGCACACATTGACAACCGTTCTGTTAGATAGCTGCGTTTTGGATTTAGAAGCAGATATTTCCCTGTGCTTACTGCTGTTTCTTCCATATGCCGGTAATGGGCTGAAAACGCCTGTTTTGGGACTCTGCAGAGAAAGTCTCTGCAGACTGCTGAATCCACACACGAGTTTAACTCTGGAAGTTGAGTGCACACATTGACAACCGTTCTGTTAGATAGCTGCGTTTTGGATTTAGAAGCACATATTTCCCTGTGCTTACTGCTGTTTCTTCCATATGCCGGTAATGGGCTGAAAACGCCTGTTTTGGGACTCTGCAGAGAAAGTGTTTGCAGACTGCTGAATCCACACACGGGTTTAACTCTGGAAGTTGAGTGCACACATTGACAACCGTTCTGTTAGATAGCTGCGTTTTGGATTTAGAAGCAGATATTTCCCTGTGCTTACTGCTGTTTCTTCCATATGCCGGTAATGGGCTGAAAACGCCTGTTTTGGGACTCTGCAGAGAAAGTGTTTGCAGACTGCTGAATCCACACTCGGGTTTAAATCTGGAAGTTGAGTGCACACATTGACAACCGTTCTGTTAGATAGCTGCGTTTTGGATTTAGAAGCAGATATTTCCCTGTGCTTACTGCTGTTTCTTCCCTATGCCGGTAATGGGCTGAAAACGCCTGTTTTGGGACTCTGCAGAGAAAGTCTCTGCAGACTGCTGAATCCACACACGGGTTTAACTCTGGAAGTTGAGTGCACACATTGACAACCGTTCTGTTAGATAGCTGCGTTTTGGATTTAGAAGCAGATATTTCCCTGTGCTTACTGCTGTTTCTTCCATATGCCGGTAATGGGCTGAAAACGCCTGTTTTGGGACTCTGCAGAGAAAGTCTCTGCAGACTGCTGAATCCACACACGGGTTTAACTCTGGAAGTTGAGTGCACACATTGACAACCGTTCTGTTAGATAGCTGCGTTTTGGATTTAGAAGCAGATATTTCCCTGTGCTTACTGCTGTTTCTTCCATATGCCGGTAATGGGCTGAAAACGCCTGTTTTGGGACTCTGCAGAGAAAGTCTCTGTAGACTGCTGAATCCACACACGGGTTTAACTCTGGAAGTTGAGTTTACACATTGACAACCGTTCTGTTAGATAGCTGCGTTTTGGATTTAGAAGCAGATATTTCCCTGTGCTTACTGCTGTTTCTTCCATATGCCGGTAATGGGCTGAAAACGCCTGTTTTGGGACTCTGCAGAGAAAGTCTCTGCAGACTGCTGAATCCACACACGGGTTTAACTCTGGAAGTTGAGTGCACACATTGACAACCGTTCTGTTAGATAGCTGCGTTTTGGATTTAGAAGCAGATATTTCCCTGTGCTTACTGCTGTTTCTTCCATATGCCGGTAATGGGCTGAAAACGCCTGTTTTGGGACTCTGCAGAGAAAGTCTCTGCAGACTGCGGAATCCACACACGGGTTTAACTCTGGAAGTTGAGTGCACACATTGACAACCGTTCTGTTAGATAGCTGCGTTTTGGATTTAGAAGCAGATATTTCCCTGTGCTTACTGCTGTTTCTTCCCTATGCCAGTAATGGACTGAAAACGCCTGTTTTGGGACTCTGCAGAGAAAGTCTCTGCAGACTGCTGAATCCACACACGGGTTTAACTCTGGAAGTTGAGTGCACACATTGACAACCGTTCTGTTAGATAGCTGCGTTTTGGATTTAGAAGCAGATATTTCCCTGTGCTTACTGCTGTTTCTTCCCTATGCCGGTAATGGGCTGAAAACGCCTGTTTTGGGACTCTGCAGAGAAAGTCTCTGCAGACTGCTGAATCCACACACGGGTTTAACTCTGGAAGTTGAGTGCACACATTGACAACCGTTCTGTTAGATAGCTGCGTTTTGGATTTAGAAGCAGATATTTCCCTGTGCTTACTGCTGTTTCTTCCATATGCCGGTAATGGGCTGAAAACGCCTGTTTTGGGACTCTGCAGAGAAAGTCTCTGCAGACTGCCGAATCCACACACGGGTTTAACTCTGGAAGTTGAGTGCACACATTGACAACCGTTCTGTTAGATAGCTGCGTTTTGGATTTAGAAGCACATATTTCCCTGTGCTTACTGCTGTTTCTTCCATATGCCGGTAATGGGCTGAAAACGCCTGTTTTGGGACTCTGCAGAGAAAGTGTTTGCAGACTGCTGAATCCACACACGGGTTTAACTCTGGAAGTTGAGTGCACACATTGACAACCGTTCTGTTAGATAGCTGCGTTTTGGATTTAGAAGCAGATATTTCCCTGTGCTTACTGCTGTTTCTTCCATATGCCGGTAATGGGCTGAAAACGCCTGTTTTGGGACTCTGCAGAGAAAGTGTTTGCAGACTGCTGAATCCACACACGGGTTTAACTCTGGAAGTTGAGTGCACACATTGACAACCGTTCTGTTAGATAGCTGCGTTTTGGATTTAGAAGCAGATATTTCCCTGTGCTTACTGCTGTTTCTTCCCTATGCCGGTAATGGACTGAAAACGCCTGTTTTGGGACTCTGCAGAGAAAGTCTCTGCAGACTGCTGAATCCACACATGGGTTTAAGTCTGGAAGTTGAGTGCACACATTGACAACCGTTCTGTTAGATAGCTGCGTTTTGGATTTAGAAGCAGATATTTCCCTGTGCTTACTGCTGTTTCTTCCTTTTGCCGGTAATGGGCTGAAAACGCCTGTTTTGGGACTCTGCAGAGAAAGTCTCTGCAGACTGCTGAATCCACACACAGGTTTAACTCTGGAAGTTGAGTGCACACATTGACAACCGTTCTGTTAGATAGCTGCGTTTTGGATTTAGAAGCAGATATTTCCCTGTGCTTACTGCTGTTTCTTCCATATGCCGGTAATGGGCTGAAAACGCCTGTTTTGGGACTCTGCAGAGAAAGTCTCTGCAGACTGCTGAATCCACACACGGGTTTAACTCTGGAAGTTGAGTGCACACATTGACAACCGTTCTGTTAGATAGCTGCGTTTTGGATTTAGAAGCAGATATTTCCCTGTGCTTACTGCTGTTTCTTCCATATGCCGGTAATGGGCTGAAAACGCCTGTTTTGGGACTCTGCAGAGAAAGTCTCTGCAGACTGCTGAATCCACACACGGGTTTAACTCTGGAAGTTGAGTGCACACATTGACAACCGTTCTGTTAGATAGCTGCGTTTTGGATTTAGAAGCAGATATTTCCCTGTGCTTACTGCTGTTTCTTCCATATGCCGGTATTGGGCTGAAAACGCCTGTTTTGGGACTCTGCACAGAACGTGTTTGTAGACTGCTGAATCCACACACGAGTTCATCTCTGGAAGGTGAATGCACGCATTGACAACCATTCAGTTACATAGCTGCCTTTTGGTTTTAGAATAAGTTATTTCTCTTTACATCATATACTCTCATTCACTCTGGAATATCCAATCGCAGCTCCTAAAAGAAACGGGTTTCTACGTATAATTAGATATTTCCCTTTACATCTTGTACCCCAGTACACTCTGATATATGCAAACGCAGCTCCTGGAAGAAACGTGTTTGTAACTCGCTGAATCTGAGCATATATTGAAGTCTCTTAGGTGAATGAACACGCAGCAGAGGAGTTTGAAAAAAACATTTCTTCCATGTTATAGATGCACTGTTACTGCTATTGCTTTTAGGCTGGTGTTTTCCTGGAAATGTTGGTTTTAGAATTTCCATACAAATGGTTTGTAAACTGCTGCATAAGTGGAGCAGTTTAATTCGTTAAGTTGAATGCCCTCATTCACAATCATTCTGTTAGCTAGCTCCGTTTTGGTTTTAGAAGCCTGTGTTTCTAGTTACAGCATATACTCCCATTCATTCTGGAATAGCCAAACGCAGCTCCCAGAATAGACGTGTTTCTAAGTCGCTGAATCTAAACATAGATTCAACTCCCTTAGGTGAACGAACACACAGCACAGCAGTTTGAAAGAAACGTTTTATTTGAGTTTTAGACGCAGTCTTATTGCTATTTCTTAGAGGCCGGTATTTTGCTGGGAATGTCTGTTTTAGAATCTGCACAAAAATCTTTTCTAAACTGCTGCATAGAAACAACAGTTTATCTCAATAAGCTGAATGCACACAGTGACAACCATTCTGTTAGATGGCTCCGTGTTTGTTTTAGAACCAGATATTTCACTTTAAACCTTATACTCCAGTACACTCTGGAATATGCAAATGCAGCTCCTGGAAGAAACGTGTTTCTTACTCGCTGAATCTGAACATATACTCAAGACTCTTAGTTGAATGAACACAGAGCAGAGCATTTTGAAGAAAACGTTTCTTCTATGTTATAGATGCAGTCTTACTGCTACTTCCTTTAGGCTGGTGTTTTGCTGCAAATGTTGATTTTAGAATTTGCATATAAAGGGTTTCTAAACTGCTGCCTAAGAAGAGCAGATTAACCCTTTAAGTTGAATGCACAGATTCACAACCATTCTGTTAGATAGCTCCGTTTTGGTTTTAGAAACAGATATTTCTCTTTACAGCATTTACTCCCATACACTCTGGAATATCGAAATGCAGCTCCTAGAATAAACGTGTTTCAAACTCGCTGAATCCAAACATAGATTCAACGACCTTTGGTGAACGAACACACTGCAGAGCAGTTTGAAAGAAACGTTCCCTCTGAGTTTTAGACGCAGTCTTACTGCTATTTCTTATAGGCCGGTATTTTGCTGGAAATGTCTATTTGAGAATCTACACAGAAATGTTTTCTAAACTGCTGCATACAAACAGCAGTTTAGCTCAGTAAGTTGAATGCACACATTGACAACCATTCCATTAGATCATCCGTTTTTCTTTTGGAACGAGACATTTGTCTTTACATCTTATACTCCAGTATACTCTGGAATAGGCAAACACAGCTCCTGGAAGAAACGTGTTGCTAATTAGCTGAATCTGAACATATATTCAAGTCTCTTATATGAATGAACACACAGCAGAGCAGTTTGAAAACAGTTTCGTCCATGTTAAAGATGCAGTCTTACTGCTATTTCCTTTAGGCTGGTGTTTTGCTGGAAAGGCCTGTATGAGAATTTGCATATAAAGGGTTTCTAAAGTGCTGCATGAGAAGAGCAGTTTACCTCTTTAAGCCAAAGGCACACATTCACAACCACTCTGCTAGATAGATCCATTTTGGTTTTAGAAACAGATATTTCTCTTTACAGCATATACTCCCATTCATTCCGGAATATCCAAAGACAGCTCCTAGAATAAACGTGTTTCTATCTCGCTGAATCTAAACATAGATTAAACTCCCTTAGGTCAAAGAACACACGGCCGAGCAGGTTGAAAGAAACGTTTCTTCTGAGTTTTAGACGCAGTCTTAATGCTCTTTCTTCTATATGCCGGTACCGGGCCGGAAAGGCCTGTTTTCAGACTCTGCACAGAAAGTGTTTGCAGACTGCTGAATCCACACACGGGTTTAACTCTGGAAGTTGAGTGCACACATTGACAACCGTTCTGTTAGATAGCTGCGTTTTGGATTTAGAAGCAGATATTTCCCTATGCCTACTGCCGTTTCTTCCAAATGCCGGTATTGGGCTGAAAACGCCTGTTTTGGGACTCTGCAGAGAAAGTGTTTGCAGACTGCTGAATCCACACACGGGTTTAACTCTGGAAGTTGAGTGCACACATTGACAACCGTTCTGTTAGATAGCTGCGTTTTGGATTTAGAAGCAGATATTTCCCTGTGCTTACTGCTGTTTCTTCCCTATGCCGGTAATGGGCTGAAAACGCCTGTTTTGGGACTCTGCAGAGAAAGTCTCTGCAGACTGCTGAATCCACACACGGGTTTAACTCTGGAAGTTGAGTGCACACATTGACAACCGTTCTGTTAGATAGCTGCGTTTTGGATTTAGAAGCAGATATTTCCCTGTGCTTACTGCTGTTTCTTCCATATGCCGGTAATGGGCTGAAAACGCCTGTTTTGGGACTCTGCAGAGAAAGTCTCTGCAGACTGCTGAATCCACACACGGGTTTAACTCTGGAAGTTGAGTGCACACATTGACAACGGTTCTGTTAGATAGCTGCGTTTTGGATTTAGAAGCAGATATTTCCCTTTGCTTACTGCTGTTTCTTCCATATGCCGGTAATGGGCTGAAAACGCCTGTTTTGGGACTCTGCAGAGAAAGTCTCTGCAGACTGCCGAATCCACACACGGGTTTAACTCTGGAAGTTGAGTGCACACATTGACAACCGTTCTGTTAGATAGCTGCGTTTTGGATTTAGAAGCAGATATTTCCCTGTGCTTACTGCTGTTTCTTCCATATGCCGGTAATGGGCTGAAAACGCCTGTTTTGGGACTCTGCAGAGAAAGTCTCTGCAGACTGCTGAATCCACACACGGGTTTAACTCTGGAAGTTGAGTGCACACATTGACAACCGTTCTGTTAGATAGCTGCGTTTTGGATTTAGAAGCAGATATTTCCCTGTGCTTACTGCTGTTTCTTCCATATGCCGGTAATGGGCTGAAAACGCCTGTTTTGGGACTCTGCAGAGAAAGTCTCTGCAGACTGCTGAATCCACACACGGGTTTAACTCTGGAAGTTGAGTGCACACATTGACAACCGTTCTGTTAGATAGCTGCGTTTTGGATTTAGAAGCAGATATTTCCCTGTGCTTACTGCTGTTTCTTCCATATGCCGGTAATGGGCTGAAAACGCCGGTTTTGGGACTCTGCAGAGAAAGTCTCTGCAGACTGCTGAATCCACACACGGGTTTAACTCTCGAAGTTGAGTGCACACATTGACAACCGTTCTGTTAGATAGCTGCGTTTTGGATTTAGAAGCAGATATTTCCCTGTGCTTACTGCTGTTTCTTCCATATGCCGGTAATGGGCTGAAAACGCCTGTTTTGGGACTCTGCAGAGAAAGTCTCTGCAGACTGCTGAATCCACACACGGGTTTAACTCTGGAAGTTGAGTGCACACATTGACAACCGTTCTGTTAGATAGCTGCGTTTTGGATTTAGAAGCAGATATTTCCCTGTGCTTACTGCTGTTTCTTCCATATGCCGGTAATGGGCTGAAAACGCCTGTTTTGGGACTCTGCAGAGAAAGTCTCTGCAGACTGCTGAATCCACACACGGGTTTAACTCTGGAAGTTGAGTGCACACATTGACAACCGTTCTGTTAGATAGCTGCGTTTTGGATTTAGAAGCAGATATTTCCCTGTGCTTACTGCTGTTTCTTCCATATGCCGGTAATGGGCTGAAAACGCCTGTTTTGGGACTCTGCAGAGAAAGTCTCTGCAGACTGCTGAATCCACACACGGGTTTAACTCTGGAAGTTGAGTGCACACATTGACAACCGTTCTGTTAGATAGCTGCGTTTTGGATTTAGAAGCAGATATTTCCCTGTGCTTACTGCTGTTTCTTCCATATGCCGGTAATGGGCTGAAAACGCCTGTTTTGGGACTCTGCAGAGAAAGTCTCTGCAGACTGCTGAATCCACACACGAGTTTAACTCTGGAAGTTGAGTGCACACATTGACAACCGTTCTGTTAGATAGCTGCGTTTTGGATTTAGAAGCACATATTTCCCTGTGCTTACTGCTGTTTCTTCCATATGCCGGTAATGGGCTGAAAACGCCTGTTTTGGGACTCTGCAGAGAAAGTGTTTGCAGACTGCTGAATCCACACACGGGTTTAACTCTGGAAGTTGAGTGCACACATTGACAACCGTTCTGTTAGATAGCTGCGTTTTGGAATTAGAAGCAGATATTTCCCTGTGCTTACTGCTGTTTCTTCCATATGCCGGTAATGGGCTGAAAACGCCTGTTTTGGGACTCTGCAGAGAAAGTGTTTGCAGACTGCTGAATCCACACTCGGGTTTAAATCTGGAAGTTGAGTGCACACATTGACAACCGTTCTGTTAGATAGCTGCGTTTTGGATTTAGAAGCAGATATTTCCCTGTGCTTACTGCTGTTTCTTCCCTATGCCGGTAATGGGCTGAAAACGCCTGTTTTGGGACTCTGCAGAGAAAGTCTCTGCAGACTGCTGAATCCACACACGGGTTTAACTCTGGAAGTTGAGTGCACACATTGACAACCGTTCTGTTAGATAGCTGCGTTTTGGATTTAGAAGCAGATATTTCCCTGTGCTTACTGCTGTTTCTTCCATATGCCGGTAATGGGCTGAAAACGCCTGTTTTGGGACTCTGCAGAGAAAGTCTCTGCAGACTGCTGAATCCACACACGGGTTTAACTCTGGAAGTTGAGTGCACACATTGACAACCGTTCTGTTAGATAGCTGCGTTTTGGATTTAGAAGCAGATATTTCCCTGTGCTTACTGCTGTTTCTTCCATATGCCGGTAATGGGCTGAAAACGCCTGTTTTGGGACTCTGCAGAGAAAGTCTCTGTAGACTGCTGAATCCACACACGGGTTTAACTCTGGAAGTTGAGTTTACACATTGACAACCGTTCTGTTAGATAGCTGCGTTTTGGATTTAGAAGCAGATATTTCCCTGTGCTTACTGCTGTTTCTTCCATATGCCGGTAATGGGCTGAAAACGCCTGTTTTGGGACTCTGCAGAGAAAGTCTCTGCAGACTGCTGAATCCACACACGGGTTTAACTCTGGAAGTTGAGTGCACACATTGACAACCGTTCTGTTAGATAGCTGCGTTTTGGATTTAGAAGCAGATATTTCCCTGTGCTTACTGCTGTTTCTTCCATATGCCGGTAATGGGCTGAAAACGCCTGTTTTGGGACTCTGCAGAGAAAGTCTCTGCAGACTGCGGAATCCACACACGGGTTTAACTCTGGAAGTTGAGTGCACACATTGACAACCGTTCTGTTAGATAGCTGCGTTTTGGATTTAGAAGCAGATATTTCCCTGTGCTTACTGCTGTTTCTTCCCTATGCCAGTAATGGACTGAAAACGCCTGTTTTGGGGACTCTGCAGAGAAAGTGTTTGCAGACTGCTGAATCCACACACGGGTTTAACTCTGGAAGTTGAGTGCACACATTGACAACCGTTCTGTTAGATAGCTGCGTTTTGGATTTAGAAGCAGATATTTCCCTGTGCTTACTGCTGTTTCTTCCCTATGCCGGTAATGGGCTGAAAACGCCTGTTTTGGGACTCTGCAGAGAAAGTCTCTGCAGACTGCTGAATCCACACACGGGTTTAACTCTGGAAGTTGAGTGCACACATTGACAACCGTTCTGTTAGATAGCTGCGTTTTGGATTTAGAAGCAGATATTTCCCTGTGCTTACTGCTGTTTCTTCCATATGCCGGTAATGGGCTGAAAACGCCTGTTTTGGGACTCTGCAGAGAAAGTCTCTGCAGACTGCCGAATCCACACACGGGTTTAACTCTGGAAGTTGAGTGCACACATTGACAACCGTTCTGTTAGATAGCTGCGTTTTGGATTTAGAAGCACATATTTCCCTGTGCTTACTGCTGTTTCTTCCATATGCCGGTAATGGGCTGAAAACGCCTGTTTTGGGACTCTGCAGAGAAAGTGTTTGCAGACTGCTGAATCCACACACGGGTTTAACTCTGGAAGTTGAGTGCACACATTGACAACCGTTCTGTTAGATAGCTGCGTTTTGGATTTAGAAGCAGATATTTCCCTGTGCTTACTGCTGTTTCTTCCATATGCCGGTAATGGGCTGAAAACGCCTGTTTTGGGACTCTGCAGAGAAAGTGTTTGCAGACTGCTGAATCCACACACGGGTTTAACTCTGGAAGTTGAGTGCACACATTGACAACCGTTCTGTTAGATAGCTGCGTTTTGGATTTAGAAGCAGATATTTCCCTGTGCTTACTGCTGTTTCTTCCCTATGCCGGTAATGGACTGAAAACGCCTGTTTTGGGACTCTGCAGAGAAAGTCTCTGCAGACTGCTGAATCCACACACGGGTTTAACTCTGGAAGTTGAGTGCACACATTGACAACCGTTCTGTTAGATAGCTGCGTTTTGGATTTAGAAGCAGATATTTCCCTGTGCTTACTGCTGTTTCTTCCATTTGCCGGTAATGGGCTGAAAACGCCTGTTTTGGGACTCTGCAGAGAAAGTCTCTGCAGACTGCTGAATCCACACACAGGTTTAACTCTGGAAGTTGAGTGCACACATTGACAACCGTTCTGTTAGATAGCTGCGTTTTGGATTTAGAAGCAGATATTTCCCTGTGCTTACTGCTGTTTCTTCCATATGCCGGTAATGGGCTGAAAACGCCTGTTTTGGGACTCTGCAGAGAAAGTCTCTGCAGACTGCTGAATCCACACACGGGTTTAACTCTGGAAGTTGAGTGCACACATTGACAACCGTTCTGTTAGATAGCTGCGTTTTGGATTTAGAAGCAGATATTTCCCTGTGCTTACTGCTGTTTCTTCCATATGCCGGTAATGGGCTGAAAACGCCTGTTTTGGGACTCTGCAGAGAAAGTGTTTGCAGACTGCTGAATCCACACACGGGTTTAACTCTGGAAGTTGAGTGCACACATTGACAACCGTTCTGTTAGATAGCTGCGTTTTGGATTTAGAAGCAGATATTTCCCTGTGCTTACTGCTGTTTCTTCCATATGCCGGTATTGGGCTGAAAACGCCTGTTTTGGGACTCTGCACAGAACGTGTTTGTAGACTGCTGAATCCACACACGAGTTCATCTCTGGAAGGTGAATGCACGCATTGACAACCATTCAGTTACATAGCTGCCTTTTGGTTTTAGAATAAGTTATTTCTCTTTACAGCATATACTCTCATTCACTCTGGAATATCCAATCGCAGCTCCTAAAAGAAACGGGTTTCTACGTATAATTAGATATTTCCCTTTACATCTTGTACCCCAGTACACTCTGATATATGCAAACGCAGCTCCTGGAAGAAACGTGTTTGTAACTCGCTGAATCTGAGCATATATTGAAGTCTCTTAGGTGAATGAACACGCAGCAGAGGAGTTTGAAAAAAACATTTCTTCCATGTTATAGATGCACTGTTACTGCTATTGCTTTTAGGCTGGTGTTTTCCTGGAAATGTTGGTTTTAGAATTTCCATACAAATGGTTTGTAAACTGCTGCATAAGTGGAGCAGTTTAATTCGTTAAGTTGAATGCCCTCATTCACAATCATTCTGTTAGCTAGCTCCGTTTTGGTTTTAGAAGCCTGTGTTTCTAGTTACAGCATATACTCCCATTCATTCTGGAATAGCCAAACGCAGCTCCCAGAATAGACGTGTTTCTAAGTCGCTGAATCTAAACATAGATTCAACTCCCTTAGGTGAACGAACACACAGCACAGCAGTTTGAAAGAAACGTTTTATTTGAGTTTTAGACGCAGTCTTATTGCTATTTCTTAGAGGCCGGTATTTTGCTGGGAATGTCTGTTTTAGAATCTGCACAAAAATCTTTTCTAAACTGCTGCATAGAAACAACAGTTTATCTCAATAAGCTGAATGCACACAGTGACAACCATTCTGTTAGATGGCTCCGTGTTTGTTTTAGAACCAGATATTTCACTTTAAACCTTATACTCCAGTACACTCTGGAATATGCAAATGCAGCTCCTGGAAGAAACGTGTTTCTTACTCGCTGAATCTGAACATATACTCAAGACTCTTAGTTGAATGAACACAGAGCAGAGCATTTTGAAGAAAACGTTTCTTCTATGTTATAGATGCAGTCTTACTGCTACTTCCTTTAGGCTGGTGTTTTGCTGCAAATGTTGATTTTAGAATTTGCATATAAAGGGTTTCTAAACTGCTGCCTAAGAAGAGCAGATTAACCCTTTAAGTTGAATGCACAGATTCACAACCATTCTGTTAGATAGCTCCGTTTTGGTTTTAGAAACAGATATTTCTCTTTACAGCATTTACTCCCATACACTCTGGAATATCGAAATGCAGCTCCTAGAATAAACGTGTTTCAAACTCGCTGAATCCAAACATAGATTCAACGACCTTTGGTGAACGAACACACTGCAGAGCAGTTTGAAAGAAACGTTCCCTCTGAGTTTTAGACGCAGTCTTACTGCTATTTCTTATAGGCCGGTATTTTGCTGGAAATGTCTATTTGAGAATCTACACAGAAATGTTTTCTAAACTGCTGCATACAAACAGCAGTTTAGCTCAGTAAGTTGAATGCACACATTGACAACCATTCCATTAGATCATCCGTTTTTCTTTTGGAACGAGACATTTGTCTTTACATCTTATACTCCAGTATACTCTGGAATAGGCAAACACAGCTCCTGGAAGAAACGTGTTGCTAATTAGCTGAATCTGAACATATATTCAAGTCTCTTATATGAATGAACACACAGCAGAGCAGTTTGAAAACAGTTTCGTCCATGTTAAAGATGCAGTCTTACTGCTATTTCCTTTAGGCTGGTGTTTTGCTGGAAAGGCCTGTATGAGAATTTGCATATAAAGGGTTTCTAAAGTGCTGCATGAGAAGAGCAGTTTACCTCTTTAAGCCAAAGGCACACATTCACAACCACTCTGCTAGATAGATCCATTTTGGTTTTAGAAACAGATATTTCTCTTTACAGCATATACTCCCATTCATTCCGGAATATCCAAAGACAGCTCCTAGAATAAACGTGTTTCTATCTCGCTGAATCTAAACATAGATTAAACTCCCTTAGGTCAAAGAACACACGGGCCGAGCAGGTTGAAAGAAACGTTTCTTCTGAGTTTTAGACGCAGTCTTAATGCTCTTTCTTCTATATGCCGGTACCGGGCCGGAAAGGCCTGTTTTCAGACTCTGCACAGAAAGTGTTTGCAGACTGCTGAATCCACACACGGGTTTAACTCTGGAAGTTGAGTGCACACATTGACAACCGTTCTGTTAGATAGCTGCGTTTTGGATTTAGAAGCAGATATTTCCCTGTGCCTACTGCCGTTTCTTCCAAATGCCGGTATTGGGCTGAAAACGCCTGTTTTGGGACTCTGCAGAGAAAGTGTTTGCAGACTGCTGAATCCACACACGGGTTTAACTCTGGAAGTTGAGTGCACACATTGACAACCGTTCTGTTAGATAGCTGCGTTTTGGATTTAGAAGCAGATATTTCCCTGTGCTTACTGCTGTTTCTTCCCTATGCCGGTAATGGGCTGAAAACGCCTGTTTTGGGACTCTGCAGAGAAAGTCTCTGCAGACTGCTGAATCCACACACGGGTTTAACTCTGGAAGTTGAGTGCACACATTGACAACCGTTCTGTTAGATAGCTGCGTTTTGGATTTAGAAGCAGATATTTCCCTGTGCTTACTGCTGTTTCTTCCATATGCCGGTAATGGGCTGAAAACGCCTGTTTTGGGACTCTGCAGAGAAAGTCTCTGCAGACTGCTGAATCCACACACGGGTTTAACTCTGGAAGTTGAGTGCACACATTGACAACGGTTCTGTTAGATAGCTGCGTTTTGGATTTAGAAGCAGATATTTCCCTTTGCTTACTGCTGTTTCTTCCATATGCCGGTAATGGGCTGAAAACGCCTGTTTTGGGACTCTGCAGAGAAAGTCTCTGCAGACTGCCGAATCCACACACGGGTTTAACTCTGGAAGTTGAGTGCACACATTGACAACCGTTCTGTTAGATAGCTGCGTTTTGGATTTAGAAGCAGATATTTCCCTGTGCTTACTGCTGTTTCTTCCATATGCCGGTAATGGGCTGAAAACGCCTGTTTTGGGACTCTGCAGAGAAAGTCTCTGCAGACTGCTGAATCCACACACGGGTTTAACTCTGGAAGTTGAGTGCACACATTGACAACCGTTCTGTTAGATAGCTGCGTTTTGGATTTAGAAGCAGATATTTCCCTGTGCTTACTGCTGTTTCTTCCATATGCCGGTAATGGGCTGAAAACGCCTGTTTTGGGACTCTGCAGAGAAAGTCTCTGCAGACTGCTGAATCCACACACGGGTTTAACTCTGGAAGTTGAGTGCACACATTGACAACCGTTCTGTTAGATAGCTGCGTTTTGGATTTAGAAGCAGATATTTCCCTGTGCTTACTGCTGTTTCTTCCATATGCCGGTAATGGGCTGAAAACGCCGGTTTTGGGACTCTGCAGAGAAAGTCTCTGCAGACTGCTGAATCCACACACGGGTTTACCTCTCGAAGTTGAGTGCACACATTGACAACCGTTCTGTTAGATAGCTGCGTTTTGGATTTAGAAGCAGATATTTCCCTGTGCTTACTGCTGTTTCTTCCATATGCCGGTAATGGGCTGAAAACGCCTGTTTTGGGACTCTGCAGAGAAAGTCTCTGCAGACTGCTGAATCCACACACGGGTTTAACTCTGGAAGTTGAGTGCACACATTGACAACCGTTCTGTTAGATAGCTGCGTTTTGGATTTAGAAGCAGATATTTCCCTGTGCTTACTGCTGTTTCTTCCCTATGCCGGTAATGGGCTGAAAACGCCTGTTTTGGGACTCTGCAGAGAAAGTCTCTGCAGACTGCTGAATCCACACACGGGTTTAACTCTGGAAGTTGAGTGCACACATTGACAACCGTTCTGTTAGATAGCTGCGTTTTGGATTTAGAAGCAGATATTTCCCTGTGCTTACTGCTGTTTCTTCCATATGCCGGTAATGGGCTGAAAACGCCTGTTTTGGGACTCTGCAGAGAAAGTCTCTGCAGACTGCTGAATCCACACACGGGTTTAACTCTGGAAGTTGAGTGCACACATTGACAACCGTTCTGCTAGATAGCTGCGTTTTGGATTTCGAAGCAGATATTTCCCTGTGCTTACTGCTGCTTTTCTATATGCCGGTAATGGGCTGAAAACGCCTGTTTTGGGACTCTGCAGAGAAAGTCTCTGCAGACTGCTGAATCCACACACGGGTTTAACTCTGGAAGTTGAGTGCACACATTGACAACCGTTCTGTTAGAAAGCTGCGTTTTGGATTTAGAAGCAGATATTTCCCTGTGCTTACTGCTGTTTCTTCCATATGCCGGTAATCGGCTGAAAATGCCTGTTTTGGGACTCTGCAAAGAAAGTCTCTGCAGACTGCTGAATCCACACACGGGTTTAACTCTGGAAGTTGAGTGCACACATTGACAACCGTTCTGTTAGATAGCTGCGTTTTGGATTTAGAAGCAGATATTTCCCTGTGCTTACTGCTGTTTCTTCCATATGCCGGTAATGGGTTGAAAACGCCTGTTTTGGGACTCTGCAGAGAAAGTCTCTGCAGACTGCCGAATCCACACACGGGTTTAACTCTGGAAGTTGAGTGCACACATTGACAACCGTTCTGTTAGATAGCTGCGTTTTGGATTTAGAAGCAGATATTTCCCTGTGCTTACTGCTGTTTCTTCCATATGCCGGTAATGGGCTGAAAACGCCTGTTTTGGGACTCTGCAGAGAAAGTCTCTGCAGACTGCTGAATCCACACACGGGTTTAACTCTGGAAGTTGAGTGCACACATTGACAACCGTTCTGTTAGATAGCTGCGTTTTGGATTTAGAAGCAGATATTTCCCTGTGCTTACTGCTGTTTCTTCCATATGCCGGTAATGGGCTGAAAACGCCTGTTTTGGGACTCTGCAGAGAAAGTCTCTGCAGACTGCTGAATCCACACACGGGTTTAACTCTGGAAGTTGAGTGCACACATTGACAACCGTTCTGTTAGATAGCTGCGTTTTGGATTTAGAAGCAGATATTTCCCTGTGCTTACTGCTGTTTCTTCCATATGCCGGTAATGGGCTGAAAACGCCTGTTTTGGGACTCTGCAGAGAAAGTCTCTGCAGACTGCTGAATCCACACACGGGTTTAACTCTGGAAGTTGAGTGCACACATTGACAACCGTTCTGTTAGATAGCTGCGTTTTGGATTTAGAAGCAGATATTTCCCTGTGCTTACTGCTGTTTCTTCCATATGCCGGTAATGGGCTGAAAACGCCTGTTTTGGGGACTCTGCAGAGAAAGTCTCTGCAGACTGCGGAATCCACACACGGGTTTAACTCTGGAAGTTGAGTGCACACATTGACAACCGTTCTGTTAGATAGCTGCGTTTTGGATTTAGAAGCAGATATTTCCCTGTGCTTACTGCTGTTTCTTCCATATGCCGGTAATGGGCTGAAAACGCCTGTTTTGGGACTCTGCAGAGAAAGTCTCTGCAGACTGCTGAATCCACACACGGGTTTAACTCTGGAAGTTGAGTGCACACATTGACAACCGTTCTGTTAGATAGCTGCGTTTTGGATTTAGAAGCAGATATTTCCCTGTGCTTACTGCTGTTTCTTCCCTATGCCGGTAATGGGCTGAAAACGCCTGTTTTGGGACTCTGCAGAGAAAGTCTCTGCAGACTGCTGAATCCACACACGGGTTTAACTCTGGAAGTTGAGTGCACACATTGACAACCGTTCTGTTAGATAGCTGCGTTTTGGATTTAGAAGCAGATATTTCCCTGTGCTTACTGCTGTTTCTTCCATATGCCGGTAATGGGCTGAAAACGCCTGTTTTGGGACTCTGCAGAGAAAGTCTCTGCAGACTGCTGAATCCACACACGGGTTTAACTCTGGAAGTTGAGTGCACACATTGACAACCGTTCTGTTAGATAGCTGCGTTTTGGATTTAGAAGCAGATATTTCCCTGTGCTTACTGCTGTTTCTTCCCTATGCCGGTAATGGGCTGAAAACGCCTGTTTTGGGACTCTGCAGAGAAAGTCTCTGCAGACTGCTGAATCCACACACGGGTTTAACTCTGGAAGTTGAGTGCACACATTGACAACCGTTCTGTTAGATAGCTGCGTTTTGGATTTAGAAGCAGATATTTCCCTGTGCTTACTGCTGTTTCTTCCATATGCCGGTAATGGGCTGAAAACGCCTGTTTTGGGACTCTGCAGAGAAAGTCTCTGCAGACTGCTGAATCCACACACGGGTTTAACTCTGGAAGTTGAGTGCACACATTGACAACCGTTCTGTTAGATAGCTGCGTTTTGGATTTAGAAGCAGATATTTCCCTGTGCTTACTGCTGTTTCTTCCCTATGCCGGTAATGGGCTGAAAACGCCTGTTTTGGGACTCTGCAGAGAAAGTCTCTGTAGACTGTTGAATCCGCACACGGGTTTAACTCCGGAAGTTGAGTGCACACATTGACAACCGTTCTGTTAGATAGCTGCGTTTTGGATTTAGAAGCAGATATTTCCCTGTGCTTACTGCTGTTTCTTCCATATGCCGGTAATGGGCTGAAAACGCCTGTTTTGGGACTCTGCAGAGAAAGTCTCTGCAGACTGCGGAATCCACACACGGGTTTAACTCTGGAAGTTGAGTGCACACATTGACAACCGTTCTGTTAGATAGCTGCGTTTTGGATTTAGAAGCAGATATTTCCCTGTGCTTACTGCTGTTTCTTCCATATGCCGGTAATGGGCTGAAAACGCCTGTTTTGGGACTCTGCAGAGAAAGTCTCTGCAGACTGCCGAATCCACACACGGGTTTAACTCTGGAAGTTGAGTGCACACATTGACAACCGTTCTGTTAGATAGCTTCGTTTTGGATTTAGAAGCAGATATTTCCCTGTGCTTACTGCTGTTTCTTCCAAATGCCGGTAATGGGCTGAAAACGCCTGTTTTGGGACTCTGCAGAGAAAGTCTCTGCAGACTGCCGAATCCACACACGGGTTTAACTCTGGAAGTTGAGTGCACACATTGACAACCGTTCTGTTAGATAGCTGCGTTTTGGATTTAGAAGCAGATATTTCCCTGTGCTTACTGCTGTTTCTTCCATATGCCGGTAATGGGCTGAAAACGCCTGTTTTGGGACTCTGCAGAGAAAGTCTCTGCAGACTGCTGAATCCACACACGGGTTTAACTCTGGAAGTTGAGTGCACACATTGACAACCGTTCTGTTAGATAGCTGCGTTTTGGATTTAGAAGCAGATATTTCCCTGTGCTTACTGCTGTTTCTTCCATATGCCGGTAATGGGCTGAAAACGCCTGTTTTGGGACTCTGCAGAGAAAGTCTCTGCAGACTGCTGAATCCACACACGGGTTTAACTCTGGAAGTTGAGTGCACACATTGACAACCGTTCTGTTAGATAGCTGCGTTTTGGATTTAGAAGCAGATATTTCCCTGTGCTTACTGCTGTTTCTTCCCTATGCCGGTAATGGGCTGAAAACGCCTGTTTTGGGACTCTGCAGAGAAAGTCTCTGCAGACTGCTGAATCCACACACGGGTTTAACTCTGGAAGTTGAGTGCACACATTGACAACCGTTCTGTTAGATAGCTGCGTTTTGGATTTAGAAGCAGATATTTCCCTGTGCTTACTGCTGTTTCTTCCATATGCCGGTAATGGGCTGAAAACGCCTGTTTTGGGACTCTGCAGAGAAAGTCTCTGCAGACTGCTGAATCCACACACGGGTTTAACTCTGGAAGTTGAGTGCACACATTGACAACCGTTCTGTTAGATAGCTGCGTTTTGGATTTAGAAGCAGATATTTCCCTGTGCTTACTGCTGTTTCTTCCATATGCCGGTAATGGGCTGAAAACGCCTGTTTTGGGACTCTGCAGAGAAAGTCTCTGCAGACTGCTGAATCCACACACGGGTTTAACTCCGGAAGTTGAGTGCACACATTGACAACCGTTCTGTTAGATAGCTGCGTTTTGGATTTAGAAGCAGATATTTCCCTGTGCTTACTGCTGTTTCTTCCATATGCCGGTAATGGGCTGAAAACGCCTGTTTTGGGACTCTGCAGAGAAAGTCTCTGCAGACTGCTGAATCCACACACGGGTTTAACTCTGGAAGTTGAGTGCACACATTGACAACCGTTCTGTTAGATAGCTGCGTTTTGGATTTAGAAGCAGATATTTCCCTGTGCTTACTGCTGTTTCTTCCATATGCCGGTAATGGGCTGAAAACGCCTGTTTTGGGACTCTGCAGAGAAAGTGCTTGCACACTGCTGAATCCACACACGGGTTTACCTCTGGAAGTTGAGTGCACACATTGACAACCGTTCTGTTAGATAGCTGCGTTTTGGATTTAGAAGCAGATATTTCCCTGTGCTTACTGCTGTTTCTTCCATATGCCGGTAATGGGCTGAAAACGCCTGTTTTGGACTCTGCAGAGAAAGTCTCTGCAGACTGCTGAATCCACACACGGGTTTAACTCTGGAAGTTGAGTGCACACATTGACAACCGTTCTGTTAGATAGCTGCGTTTTGGATTTAGAAGCAGATATTTCCCTGTGCTTACTGCTGTTTCTTCCATATGCCGGTAATGGGCTGAAAACGCCTGTTTTGGGACTCTGCAGAGAAAGTCTCTGCAGACTGCTGAATCCACACACGGGTTTAACTCTGGAAGTTGAGTGCACACATTGACAACCGTTCTGTTAGATAGCTGCGTTTTGGATTTAGAAGCAGATATTTCCCTGTGCTTACTGCTGTTTCTTCCATATGCCGGTAATGGGCTGAAAACGCCTGTTTTGGGACTCTGCAGAGAAAGTCTCTGCAGACTGCTGAATCCACACACGGGTTTAACTCTGGAAGTTGAATGCACACATTGACAACCGTTCTGTTAGATAGCTGCGTTTTGGATTTAGAAGCAGATATTTCCCTGTGCTTACTGCTGTTTCTTCCATATGCCGGTAATGGGCTGAAAACGCCTGTTTTGGGACTCTGCAGAGAAAGTCTCTGCAGACTGCTGAATCCACACACGGGTTTAACTCTGGAAGTTGAGTGCACACATTGACAACCGTTCTGTTAGATAGCTGCGTTTTGGATTTACAAGCAGATATTTCCCTGTGCTTACTGCTGTTTCTTCCATATGCCGGTAATGGGCTGAAAACGCCTGTTTTGGGACTCTGCAGAGAAAGTCTCTGCAGACTGCTGAATCCACACACGGGTTTAACTCTGGAAGTTGAGTGCACACATTGACAACCGTTCTGTTAGATAGCTGCGTTTTGGATTTAGAAGCAGATATTTCCCTGTGCTTACTGCTGTTTCTTCCATATGCCGGTAATGGGCTGAAAACGCCTGTTTTGGGACTCTGCAGAGAAAGTCTCTGCAGACTGCCGAATCCACACACGGGTTTAACTCTGGAAGTTGAGTGCACACATTGAAAACCGTTCTGTTAGATAGCTGCGTTTTGGATTTAGAAGCAGATATTTCCCTGTGCTTACTGCTGTTTCTTCCCTATGCCGGTAACGGGCTGAAAACGCCTGTTTTGGGACTCTGCAGAGAAAGTGTTTGCAGACTGCTGAATCCACACACCGGTTTAACTCTGGAAGTTGAGTGCACACATTGACAACCGTTCTGTTAGATAGCTGCGTTTTGGATTTAGAAGCAGATATTTCCCTGTGCTTACTGCTGTTTCTTCCATATGCCGGTAATGGGCTGAAAACGCCTGTTTTGGGACTCTGCAGAGAAAGTCTCTGCAGACTGCTGAATCCACACACGGGTTTAACTCTGGAAGTTGAGTGCACACATTGACAACCGTTCTGTTAGATAGCTGCGTTTTGGATTTAGAAGCAGATATTTCCCTGTGCTTACTGCTGTTTCTTCCCTATGCCGGTAATGGGCTGAAAACGCCTGTTTTGGGACTCTGCAGAGAAAGTCTCTGCAGACTGCTGAATCCACACACGGGTTTAACTCTGGAAGTTGAGTGCACACATTGACAACCGTTCTGTTAGATAGCTGCGTTTTGGATTTAGAAGCAGATATTTCCCTGTGCTTACTGCTGTTTCTTCCCTATGCCGGTAATGGGCTGAATACGCCTGTTTTGGACTCTGCAGAGAAAGTCTCTGCAGACTGCTGAATCCACACACGGGTTTAACTCTGGAAGTTGAGTGCACACATTGACAACCGTTCTGTTAGATAGCTGCGTTTTGGATTTAGAAGCAGATATTTCCCTGTGCTTACTGCTGTTTCTTCCCTATGCCGGTAATGGGCTGAAAACGCCTGTTTTGGGACTCTGCAGAGAAAGTCTCTGCAGACTGCTGAATCCACACACGGGTTTAACGCTGGATGTTGAGTGCACACATTGACAACCGTTCTGTTAGATAGCTGCGTTTTGGATTTAGAAGCAGATATTTCCCTGTGCTTACTGCTGTTTCTTCCCTATGCCGGTAATGGGCTGAAAACGCCTGTTTTGGGACTCTGCATAGAAAGTCTCTGCAGACTGCTGAATCCACACACGGGTTTAACTCTGGAAGTTGAGTGCACACATTGACAACCGTTCTGCTAGATAGCTGCGTTTTGGATTTAGAAGCAGATATTTCCCTGTGCTTACTGCTGTTTCTTCCATATGCCGGTAATGGGCTGAAAACGCCTGTTTTGGGACTCTGCAGAGAAAGTCTCTGCAGACTGCTGAATCCACACACGGGTTTAACTCTGGAAGTTGAGTGCACACATTGACAACCGTTCTGTTAGATAGCTGCGTTTTGGATTTAGAAGCAGATATTTCCCTGTGCTTACTGCTGTTTCTTCCATATGCCGGTAATGGGCTGAAAACGCCTGTTTTGGGACTCTGCAGAGAAAGTCTCTGCAGACTGCTGAATCCACACACGGGTTTAACTCTGGAAGTTGAGTGCACACATTGACAACCGTTCTGTTAGATAGCTGCGTTTTGGATTTAGAAGCAGATATTTCCCTGTGCTTACTGCTGTTTCTTCCATATGCCGGTAATGGGCTGAAAACGCCTGTTTTGGGACTCTGCAGAGAAAGTCTCTGCAGACTGTTGAATCCACACACGGGTTTAACTCCGGAAGTTGAGTGCACACATTGACAACCGTTCTGTTAGATAGCTGCGTTTTGGATTTAGAAGCAGATATTTCCCTGTGCTTACTGCTGTTTCTTCCATATGCCGGTAATGGGCTGAAAACGCCTGTTTTGGGACTCTGCAGAGAAAGTCTCTGCAGACTGCGGAATCCACACACGGGTTTAACTCTGGAAGTTGAGTGCACACATTGACAACCGTTCTGTTAGATAGCTGCGTTTTGGATTTAGAAGCAGATATTTCCCTGTGCTTACTGCTGTTTCTTCCTTATGCCGGTAATGGGCTGAAAACGCCTGTTTTGGGACTCTGCAGAGAAAGTCTCTGCAGACTGCCGAATCCACACACGGGTTTAACTCTGGAAGTTGAGTGCACACATTGACAACCGTTCTGTTAGATAGCTGCGTTTTGGATTTAGAAGCAGATATTTCCCTGTGCTTACTGCTGTTTCTTCCATATGCCGGTAATGGGCTGAAAACGCCTGTTTTGGGACTCTGCAGAGAAAGTCTCTGCAGACTGCCGAATCCATACACGGGTTTAACTCTGGAAGTTGAGTGCACACATTGACAACCGTTCTGTTAGATAGCTGCGTTTTGGATTTAGAAGCAGATATTTCCCTGTGCTTACTGCTGTTTCTTCCATATGCCGGTAATGGGCTGAAAACGCCTGTTTTGGGACTCTGCAGAGAAAGTCTCTGCAGACTGTTGAATCCACACACGGGTTTAACTCTGGAAGTTGAGTGCACACATTGACAACCGTTCTGTTAGATAGCTGCGTTTTGGATTTAGAAGCAGATATTTCCCTGTGCTTACTGCTGTTTCTTCCATATGCCGGTAATGGGCTGAAAACGCCTGTTTTGGGACTCTGCAGAGAAAGTCTCTGTAGACTGCTGAATCCACACACGGGTTTAACTCTGGAAGTTGAGTGCACACATTGACAACCGTTCTGTTAGATAGCTGCGTTTTGGATTTAGAAGCAGATATTTCCCTGTGCTTACTGCTGTTTCTTCCCTATGCCGGTAATGGGCTGAAAACGCCTGTTTTGGGACTCTGCAGAGAAAGTCTCTGCAGACTGTTGAATCCACACACGGGTTTAACTCCGGAAGTTGAGTGCACACATTGACAACCGTTCTGTTAGATAGCTGCGTTTTGGATTTAGAAGCAGATATTTCCCTGTGCTTACTGCTGTTTCTTCCATATGCCGGTAATGGGCTGAAAACGCCTGTTTTGGGACTCTGCAGAGAAAGTCTCTGCAGACTGCGGAATCCACACACGGGTTTAACTCTGGAAGTTGAGTGCACACATTGACAACCGTTCTGTTAGATAGCTGCGTTTTGGATTTAGAAGCAGATATTTCCCTGTGCTTACTGCTGTTTCTTCCATATGCCGGTAATGGGCTGAAAACGCCTGTTTTGGGACTCTGCAGAGAAAGTCTCTGCAGACTGCCGAATCCACACACGGGTTTAACTCTGGAAGTTGAGTGCACACATTGACAACCGTTCTGTTAGATAGCTGCGTTTTGGATTTAGAAGCAGATATTTCCCTGTGCTTACTGCTGTTTCTTCCATATGCCGGTAATGGGCTGAAAACGCCTGTTTTGGGACTCTGCAGAGAAAGTCTCTGCAGACTGCCGAATCCACACACGGGTTTAACTCTGGAAGTTGAGTGCACACATTGACAACCGTTCTGTTAGATAGCTGCGTTTTGGATTTAGAAGCAGATATTTCCCTGTGCTTACTGCTGTTTCTTCCATATGCCGGTAATGGGCTGAAAACGCCTGTTTTGGGACTCTGCAGAGAAAGTCTCTGCAGACTGCTGAATCCACACACGGGTTTAACTCTGGAAGTTGAGTGCACACATTGACAACCGTTCTGTTAGATAGCTGCGTTTTGGATTTAGAAGCAGATATTTCCCTGTGCTTACTGCTGTTTCTTCCATATGCCGGTAATGGGCTGAAAACGCCTGTTTTGGGACTCTGCAGAGAAAGTCTCTGCAGACTGCTGAATCCACACACGGGTTTAACTCTGGAAGTTGAGTGCACACATTGACAACCGTTCTGTTAGATAGCTGCGTTTTGGATTTAGAAGCAGATATTTCCCTGTGCTTACTGCTGTTTCTTCCCTATGCCGGTAATGGGCTGAAAACGCCTGTTTTGGGACTCTGCAGAGAAAGTCTCTGCAGACTGCTGAATCCACACACGGGTTTAACTCTGGAAGTTGAGTGCACACATTGACAACCGTTCTGTTAGATAGCTGCGTTTTGGATTTAGAAGCAGATATTTCCCTGTGCTTACTGCTGTTTCTTCCATATGCCGGTAATGGGCTGAAAACGCCTGTTTTGGGACTCTGCAGAGAAAGTCTCTGCAGACTGCTGAATCCACACACGGGTTTAACTCTGGAAGTTGAGTGCACACATTGACAACCGTTCTGTTAGATAGCTGCGTTTTGGATTTAGAAGCAGATATTTCCCTGTGCTTACTGCTGTTTCTTCCATATGCCGGTAATGGGCTGAAAACGCCTGTTTTGGGACTCTGCAGAGAAAGTCTCTGCAGACTGCCGAATCCACACACGGGTTTAACTCTGGAAGTTGAGTGCACACATTGACAACCGTTCTGTTAGATAGCTGCGTTTTGGATTTAGAAGCAGATATTTCCCTGTGCTTACTGCTGTTTCTTCCATATGCCGGTAATGGGCTGAAAACGCCTGTTTTGGGACTCTGCAGAGAAAGTCTCTGCAGACTGCTGAATCCACACACGGGTTTAACTCTGGAAGTTGAGTGCACACATTGACAACCGTTCTGTTAGATAGCTGCGTTTTGGATTTACAAGCAGATATTTCCCTGTGCTTACTGCTGTTTCTTCCATATGCCGGTAATGGGCTGAAAACGCCTGTTTTGGGACTCTGCAGAGAAAGTCTCTGCAGACTGCTGAATCCACACACGGGTTTAACTCTGGAAGTTGAGTACACACATTGACAACCGTTCTGTTAGATAGCTGCGTTTTGGATTTAGAAGCAGATATTTCCCTGTGCTTACTGCTGTTTCTTCCATATGCCGGTAATGGGCTGAAAACGCCTGTTTTGGGACTCTGCAGAGAAAGTGCTTGCACACTGCTGAATCCACACACGGGTTTACCTCTGGAAGTTGAGTGCACACATTGACAACCGTTCTGTTAGATAGCTGCGTTTTGGATTTAGAAGCAGATATTTCCCTGTGCTTACTGCTGTTTCTTCCATATGCCGGTAATGGGCTGAAAACGCCTGTTTTGGACTCTGCAGAGAAAGTCTCTGCAGACTGCTGAATCCACACACGGGTTTAACTCTGGAAGTTGAGTGCACACATTGACAACCGTTCTGTTAGATAGCTGCGTTTTGGATTTAGAAGCAGATATTTCCCTGTGCTTACTGCTGTTTCTTCCATATGCCGGTAATGGGCTGAAAACGCCTGTTTTGGGACTCTGCAGAGAAAGTCTCTGCAGACTGCTGAATCCACACACGGGTTTAACTCTGGAAGCTGAGTGCACACATTGACAACCGTTCTGTTAGATAGCTGCGTTTTGGATTTAGAAGCAGATATTTCCCTGTGCTTACTGCTGTTTCTTCCATATGCCGGTAATGGGCTGAAAACGCCTGTTTTGGGACTCTGCAGAGAAAGTCTCTGCAGACTGCTGAATCCACACACGGGTTTAACTCTGGAAGTTGAATGCACACATTGACAACCGTTCTGTTAGATAGCTGCGTTTTGGATTTAGAAGCAGATATTTCCCTGTGCTTACTGCTGTTTCTTCCATATGCCGGTAATGGGCTGAAAATGCCTGTTTTGGGACTCTGCAGAGAAAGTCTCTGCAGACTGCTGAATCCACACACGGGTTTAACTCTGGAAGTTGAGTGCACACATTGACAACCGTTCTGTTAGATTGCTGCGTTTTGGATTTAGAAGCAGATATTTCCCTGTGCTTACTGCTGTTTCTTCCATATGCCGGTAATGGGCTGAAAACGCCTGTTTTGGGACTCTGCAGAGAAAGTCTCTGCAGACTGCTGAATCCACACACGGGTTTAACTCTGGAAGTTGAGTGCACACATTGACAACCGTTCTGTTAGATAGCTGCGTTTTGGATTTAGAAGCAGATATTTCCCTGTGCTTACTGCTGTTTCTTCCATATGCCGGTAATGGGCTGAAAACGCCTGTTTTGGGACTCTGCAGAGAAAGTCTCTGCAGGCTGCCGAATCCACACACGGGTTTACCTCTGGAAGTTGAGTGCACACATTGAAAACCGTTCTGTTAGATAGCTGCGTTTTGGATTTAGAAGCAGATATTTCCCTGTGCTTACTGCTGTTTCTTCCCTATGCCGGTAATGGGCTGAAAACGCCTGTTTTGGGACTCTGCAGAGAAAGTGTTTGCAGACTGCTGAATCCACACACCGGTTTAACTCTGGAAGTTGAGTGCACACATTGACAACCGTTCTGTTAGATAGCTGCGTTTTGGATTTAGAAGCAGATATTTCCCTGTGCTTACTGCTGTTTCTTCCATATGCCGGTAATGGGCTGAAAACGCCTGTTTTGGGACTCTGCAGAGAAAGTCTCTGCAGACTGCTGAATCCACACACGGGTTTAACTCTGGAAGTTGAGTGCACACATTGAAAACCGTTCTGTTAGATAGCTGCGTTTTGGATTTAGAAGCAGATATTTCCCTGTGCTTACTGCTGTTTCTTCCATATGCCGGTAATGGGCTGACAACGCCTGTTTTGTGACTCTGCAGAGAAAGTCTCTGCAGACTGCTGAATCCACACACGGGTTTAACTCTGGAAGTTGAGTGCACACATTGACAACCGTTCTGTTAGATAGCTGCGTTTTGGATTTACAAGCAGATATTTCCCTGTGCTTACTGCTGTTTCTTCCATATGCCGGTAATGGGCTGAAAACGCCTGTTTTGGGACTCTGCAGAGAAAGTCTCTGCAGACTGCTGAATCCACACACGGGTTTAACTCTGGAAGTTGAGTGCACACATTGACAACCGTTCTGTTAGATAGCTGCGTTTTGGATTTAGAAGCAGATATTTCCCTGTGCTTACTGCTGTTTCTTCCCTATGCCGGTAATGGGCTGAAAACGCCTGTTTTGGGACTCTGCAGAGAAAGTCTCTGCAGACTGCTGAATCCACACACGGGTTTAACTCTGGAAGTTGAGTGCACACATTGACAACCGTTCTGTTAGATAGCTGCGTTTTGGATTTAGAAGCAGATATTTCCCTGTGCTTACTGCTGTTTCTTCCATATGCCGGTAATGGGCTGAAAACGCCTGTTTTGGGACTCTGCAGAGAAAGTCTCTGCAGACTGCCGAATCCACACACGGGTTTAACTCTGGAAGTTGAGTGCACACATTGACAACCGTTCTGTTAGATAGCTGCGTTTTGGATTTAGAAGCAGATATTTCCCTGTGCTTACTGCTGTTTATTCCATATGCCGGTAATGGGCTGAAAACGCCTGTTTTGGGACTCTGCAGAGAAAGTCTCTGCAGACTGCCGAATCCACACACGGGTTTAACTCTGGAAGTTGAGTGCACACATTGACAACCGTTCTGTTAGATAGCTGCGTTTTGGATTTAGAAGCAGATATTTCCCTGTGCTTACTGCTGTTTCTTCCCTATGCCGGTAATGGGCTGAATACGCCTGTTTTGGACTCTGCAGAGAAAGTCTCTGCAGACTGCTGAATCCACACACGGGTTTAACTCTGGAAGTTGAGTGCACACATTGACAACCGTTCTGTTAGATAGCTGCGTTTTGGATTTAGAAGCAGATATTTCCCTGTGCTTACTGCTGTTTCTTCCCTATGACGGTAATGGGCTGAAAACGCCTGTTTTGGGACTCTGCAGAGAAAGTCTCTGCAGACTGCTGAATCCACACACGGGTTTAACGCTGGATGTTGAGTGCACACATTGACAACCGTTCTGTTAGATAGCTGCGTTTTGGATTTAGAAGCAGATATTTCCCTGTGCTTACTGCTGTTTCTTCCCTATGCCGGTAATGGGCTGAAAACGCCTGTTTTGGGACTCTGCATAGAAAGTCTCTGCAGACTGCTGAATCCACACACGGGTTTAACTCTGGAAGTTGAGTGCACACATTGACAACCGTTCTGCTAGATAGCTGCGTTTTGGATTTAGAAGCAGATATTTCCCTGTGCTTACTGCTGTTTCTTCCATATGCCGGTAATGGGCTGAAAACGCCTGTTTTGGGACTCTGCAGAGAAAGTCTCTGCAGACTGCTGAATCCACACACGGGTTTAACTCTGGAAGTTGAGTGCACACATTGACAACCGTTCTGTTAGATAGCTGCGTTTTGGATTTAGAAGCAGATATTTCCCTGTGCTTACTGCTGTTTCTTCCCTATGCCGGTAATGGGCTGAAAACGCCTGTTTTGGGACTCTGCAGAGAAAGTCTCTGCAGACTGCTGAATCCACACACGGGTTTAACGCTGGATGTTGAGTGCACACATTGACAACCGTTCTGTTAGATAGCTGCGTTTTGGATTTAGAAGCAGATATTTCCCTGTGCTTACTGCTGTTTCTTCCCTATGCCGGTAATGGGCTGAAAACGCCTGTTTTGGGACTCTGCATAGAAAGTCTCTGCAGACTGCTGAATCCACACACGGGTTTAACTCTGGAAGTTGAGTGCACACATTGACAACCGTTCTGCTAGATAGCTGCGTTTTGGATTTAGAAGCAGATATTTCCCTGTGCTTACTGCTGTTTCTTCCATATGCCGGTAATGGGCTGAAAACGCCTGTTTTGGGACTCTGCAGAGAAAGTGCTTGCACACTGCTGAATCCACACACGGGTTTACCTCTGGAAGTTGAGTGCACACATTGACAACCGTTCTGTTAGATAGCTGCGTTTTGGATTTAGAAGCAGATATTTCCCTGTGCTTACTGCTGTTTCTTCCATATGCCGGTAATGGGCTGAAAACGCCTGTTTTGGACTCTGCAGAGAAAGTCTCTGCAGACTGCTGAATCCACACACGGGTTTAACTCTGGAAGTTGAGTGCACACATTGACAACCGTTCTGTTAGATAGCTGCGTTTTGGATTTAGAAGCAGATATTTCCCTGTGCTTACTGCTGTTTCTTCCATATGCCGGTAATGGGCTGAAAACGCCTGTTTTGGGACTCTGCAGAGAAAGTCTCTGCAGACTGCTGAATCCACACACGGGTTTAACTCTGGAAGCTGAGTGCACACATTGACAACCGTTCTGTTAGATAGCTGCGTTTTGGATTTAGAAGCAGATATTTCCCTGTGCTTACTGCTGTTTCTTCCATATGCCGGTAATGGGCTGAAAACGCCTGTTTTGGGACTCTGCAGAGAAAGTCTCTGCAGACTGCTGAATCCACACACGGGTTTAACTCTGGAAGTTGAGTGCACACATTGACAACCGTTCTGTTAGATAGCTGCGTTTTGGATTTAGAAGCAGATATTTCCCTGTGCTTACTGCTGTTTCTTCCATATGCCGGTAATGGGCTGAAAACGCCTGTTTTGGGACTCTGCAGAGAAAGTCTCTGCAGACTGCTGAATCCACACACGGGTTTATCTCTGGAAGTTGAGTGCACACATTGACAACCGTTCTGTTAGATTGCTGCGTTTTGGATTTAGAAGCAGATATTTCCCTGTGCTTACTGCTGTTTCTTCCATATGCCGGTAATGGGCTGAAAACGCCTGTTTTGGGACTCTGCAGAGAAAGTCTCTGCAGACTGCTGAATCCACACACGGGTTTAACTCTGGAAGTTGAGTGCACACATTGACAACCGTTCTGTTAGATAGCTGCGTTTTGGATTTAGAAGCAGATATTTCCCTGTGCTTACTGCTGTTTCTTCCATATGCCGGTAATGGGCTGAAAACGCCTGTTTTGGGACTCTGCAGAGAAAGTCTCTGCAGGCTGCCGAATCCACACACGGGTTTACCTCTGGAAGTTGAGTGCACACATTGAAAACCGTTCTGTTAGATAGCTGCGTTTTGGATTTAGAAGCAGATATTTCCCTGTGCTTACTGCTGTTTCTTCCCTATGCCGGTAATGGGCTGAAAACGCCTGTTTTGGGACTCTGCAGAGAAAGTGTTTGCAGACTGCTGAATCCACACACCGGTTTAACTCTGGAAGTTGAGTGCACACATTGACAACCGTTCTGTTAGATAGCTGCGTTTTGGATTTAGAAGCAGATATTTCCCTGTGCTTACTGCTGTTTCTTCCATATGCCGGTAATGGGCTGAAAACGCCTGTTTTGGGACTCTGCAGAGAAAGTCTCTGCAGACTGCTGAATCCACACACGGGTTTAACTCTGGAAGTTGAGTGCACACATTGAAAACCGTTCTGTTAGATAGCTGCGTTTTGGATTTAGAAGCAGATATTTCCCTGTGCTTACTGCTGTTTCTTCCATATGCCGGTAATGGGCTGACAACGCCTGTTTTGTGACTCTGCAGAGAAAGTCTCTGCAGACTGCTGAATCCACACACGGGTTTAACTCTGGAAGTTGAGTGCACACATTGACAACCGTTCTGTTAGATAGCTGCGTTTTGGATTTACAAGCAGATATTTCCCTGTGCTTACTGCTGTTTCTTCCATATGCCGGTAATGGGCTGAAAACGCCTGTTTTGGGACTCTGCAGAGAAAGTCTCTGCAGACTGCTGAATCCACACACGGGTTTAACTCTGGAAGTTGAGTGCACACATTGACAACCGTTCTGTTAGATAGCTGCGTTTTGGATTTAGAAGCAGATATTTCCCTGTGCTTACTGCTGTTTCTTCCCTATGCCGGTAATGGGCTGAAAACGCCTGTTTTGGGACTCTGCAGAGAAAGTCTCTGCAGACTGCTGAATCCACACACGGGTTTAACTCTGGAAGTTGAGTGCACACATTGACAACCGTTCTGTTAGATAGCTGCGTTTTGGATTTAGAAGCAGATATTTCCCTGTGCTTACTGCTGTTTCTTCCATATGCCGGTAATGGGCTGAAAACGCCTGTTTTGGGACTCTGCAGAGAAAGTCTCTGCAGACTGCCGAATCCACACACGGGTTTAACTCTGGAAGTTGAGTGCACACATTGACAACCGTTCTGTTAGATAGCTGCGTTTTGGATTTAGAAGCAGATATTTCCCTGTGCTTACTGCTGTTTATTCCATATGCCGGTAATGGGCTGAAAACGCCTGTTTTGGGACTCTGCAGAGAAAGTCTCTGCAGACTGCCGAATCCACACACGGGTTTAACTCTGGAAGTTGAGTGCACACATTGACAACCGTTCTGTTAGATAGCTGCGTTTTGGATTTAGAAGCAGATATTTCCCTGTGCTTACTGCTGTTTCTTCCCTATGCCGGTAATGGGCTGAATACGCCTGTTTTGGACTCTGCAGAGAAAGTCTCTGCAGACTGCTGAATCCACACACGGGTTTAACTCTGGAAGTTGAGTGCACACATTGACAACCGTTCTGTTAGATAGCTGCGTTTTGGATTTAGAAGCAGATATTTCCCTGTGCTTACTGCTGTTTCTTCCCTATGCCGGTAATGGGCTGAAAACGCCTGTTTTGGGACTCTGCAGAGAAAGTCTCTGCAGACTGCTGAATCCACACACGGGTTTAACGCTGGATGTTGAGTGCACACATTGACAACCGTTCTGTTAGATAGCTGCGTTTTGGATTTAGAAGCAGATATTTCCCTGTGCTTACTGCTGTTTCTTCCCTATGCCGGTAATGGGCTGAAAACGCCTGTTTTGGGACTCTGCATAGAAAGTCTCTGCAGACTGCTGAATCCACACACGGGTTTAACTCTGGAAGTTGAGTGCACACATTGACAACCGTTCTGCTAGATAGCTGCGTTTTGGATTTAGAAGCAGATATTTCCCTGTGCTTACTGCTGTTTCTTCCATATGCCGGTAATGGGCTGAAAACGCCTGTTTTGGGACTCTGCAGAGAAAGTCTCTGCAGACTGCTGAATCCACACACGGGTTTAACTCTGGAAGTTGAGTGCACACATTGACAACCGTTCTGTTAGATAGCTGCGTTTTGGATTTAGAAGCAGATATTTCCCTGTGCTTACTGCTGTTTCTTCCCTATGCCGGTAATGGGCTGAAAACGCCTGTTTTGGGACTCTGCAGAGAAAGTCTCTGCAGACTGCTGAATCCACACACGGGTTTAACGCTGGATGTTGAGTGCACACATTGACAACCGTTCTGTTAGATAGCTGCGTTTTGGATTTAGAAGCAGATATTTCCCTGTGCTTACTGCTGTTTCTTCCCTATGCCGGTAATGGGCTGAAAACGCCTGTTTTGGGACTCTGCATAGAAAGTCTCTGCAGACTGCTGAATCCACACACGGGTTTAACTCTGGAAGTTGAGTGCACACATTGACAACCGTTCTGCTAGATAGCTGCGTTTTGGATTTAGAAGCAGATATTTCCCTGTGCTTACTGCTGTTTCTTCCATATGCCGGTAATGGGCTGAAAACGCCTGTTTTGGGACTCTGCAGAGAAAGTGCTTGCACACTGCTGAATCCACACACGGGTTTACCTCTGGAAGTTGAGTGCACACATTGACAACCGTTCTGTTAGATAGCTGCGTTTTGGATTTAGAAGCAGATATTTCCCTGTGCTTACTGCTGTTTCTTCCATATGCCGGTAATGGGCTGAAAACGCCTGTTTTGGACTCTGCAGAGAAAGTCTCTGCAGACTGCTGAATCCACACACGGGTTTAACTCTGGAAGTTGAGTGCACACATTGACAACCGTTCTGTTAGATAGCTGCGTTTTGGATTTAGAAGCAGATATTTCCCTGTGCTTACTGCTGTTTCTTCCATATGCCGGTAATGGGCTGAAAACGCCTGTTTTGGGACTCTGCAGAGAAAGTCTCTGCAGACTGCTGAATCCACACACGGGTTTAACTCTGGAAGCTGAGTGCACACATTGACAACCGTTCTGTTAGATAGCTGCGTTTTGGATTTAGAAGCAGATATTTCCCTGTGCTTACTGCTGTTTCTTCCATATGCCGGTAATGGGCTGAAAACGCCTGTTTTGGGACTCTGCAGAGAAAGTCTCTGCAGACTGCTGAATCCACACACGGGTTTAACTCTGGAAGTTGAGTGCACACATTGACAACCGTTCTGTTAGATAGCTGCGTTTTGGATTTAGAAGCAGATATTTCCCTGTGCTTACTGCTGTTTCTTCCATATGCCGGTAATGGGCTGAAAACGCCTGTTTTGGGACTCTGCAGAGAAAGTCTCTGCAGACTGCTGAATCCACACACGGGTTTAACTCTGGAAGTTGAGTGCACACATTGACAACCGTTCTGTTAGATTGCTGCGTTTTGGATTTAGAAGCAGATATTTCCCTGTGCTTACTGCTGTTTCTTCCATATGCCGGTAATGGGCTGAAAACGCCTGTTTTGGGACTCTGCAGAGAAAGTCTCTGCAGACTGCTGAATCCACACACGGGTTTAACTCTGGAAGTTGAGTGCACACATTGACAACCGTTCTGTTAGATAGCTGCGTTTTGGATTTAGAAGCAGATATTTCCCTGTGCTTACTGCTGTTTCTTCCATATGCCGGTAATGGGCTGAAAACGCCTGTTTTGGGACTCTGCAGAGAAAGTCTCTGCAGGCTGCCGAATCCACACACGGGTTTACCTCTGGAAGTTGAGTGCACACATTGAAAACCGTTCTGTTAGATAGCTGCGTTTTGGATTTAGAAGCAGATATTTCCCTGTGCTTACTGCTGTTTCTTCCCTATGCCGGTAATGGGCTGAAAACGCCTGTTTTGGGACTCTGCAGAGAAAGTGTTTGCAGACTGCTGAATCCACACACCGGTTTAACTCTGGAAGTTGAGTGCACACATTGACAACCGTTCTGTTAGATAGCTGCGTTTTGGATTTAGAAGCAGATATTTCCCTGTGCTTACTGCTGTTTCTTCCATATGCCGGTAATGGGCTGAAAACGCCTGTTTTGGGACTCTGCAGAGAAAGTCTCTGCAGACTGCTGAATCCACACACGGGTTTAACTCTGGAAGTTGAGTGCACACATTGAAAACCGTTCTGTTAGATAGCTGCGTTTTGGATTTAGAAGCAGATATTTCCCTGTGCTTACTGCTGTTTCTTCCATATGCCGGTAATGGGCTGAAAACGCCTGTTTTGGACTCTGCAGAGAAAGTCTCTGCAGACTGCTGAATCCACACACGGGTTTAACTCTGGAAGTTGAGTGCACACATTGACAACCGTTCTGTTAGATAGCTGCGTTTTGGATTTAGAAGCAGATATTTCCCTGTGCTTACTGCTGTTTCTTCCATATGCCGGTAATGGGCTGAAAACGCCTGTTTTGGGACTCTGCAGAGAAAGTCTCTGCAGACTGCTGAATCCACACACGGGTTTAACTCTGGAAGCTGAGTGCACACATTGACAACCGTTCTGTTAGATAGCTGCGTTTTGGATTTAGAAGCAGATATTTCCCTGTGCTTACTGCTGTTTCTTCCATATGCCGGTAATGGACTGAAAACGCCTGTTTTGGGACTCTGCAGAGAAAGTCTCTGCAGACTGCTGAATCCACACACGGGTTTAACTCTGGAAGTTGAATGCACACATTGACAACCGTTCTGTTAGATAGCTGCGTTTTGGATTTAGAAGCAGATATTTCCCTGTGCTTACTGCTGTTTCTTCCATATGCCGGTAATGGGCTGAAAACGCCTGTTTTGGGACTCTGCAGAGAAAGTCTCTGCAGACTGCTGAATCCACACACGGGTTTAACTCTGGAAGTTGAGTGCACACATTGACAACCGTTCTGTTAGATTGCTGCGTTTTGGATTTAGAAGCAGATATTTCCCTGTGCTTACTGCTGTTTCTTCCATATGCCGGTAATGGGCTGAAAACGCCTGTTTTGGGACTCTGCAGAGAAAGTCTCTGCAGACTGCTGAATCCACACACGGGTTTAACTCTGGAAGTTGAGTGCACACATTGACAACCGTTCTGTTAGATAGCTGCGTTTTGGATTTAGAAGCAGATATTTCCCTGTGCTTACTGCTGTTTCTTCCATATGCCGGTAATGGGCTGAAAACGCCTGTTTTGGGACTCTGCAGAGAAAGTCTCTGCAGGCTGCCGAATCCACACACGGGTTTACCTCTGGAAGTTGAGTGCACACATTGAAAACCGTTCTGTTAGATAGCTGCGTTTTGGATTTAGAAGCAGATATTTCCCTGTGCTTACTGCTGTTTCTTCCCTATGCCGGTAATGGGCTGAAAACGCCTGTTTTGGGACTCTGCAGAGAAAGTGTTTGCAGACTGCTGAATCCACACACCGGTTTAACTCTGGAAGTTGAGTGCACACATTGACAACCGTTCTGTTAGATAGCTGCGTTTTGGATTTAGAAGCAGATATTTCCCTGTGCTTACTGCTGTTTCTTCCATATGCCGGTAATGGGCTGAAAACGCCTGTTTTGGGACTCTGCAGAGAAAGTCTCTGCAGACTGCTGAATCCACACACGGGTTTAACTCTGGAAGTTGAGTGCACACATTGAAAACCGTTCTGTTAGATAGCTGCGTTTTGGATTTAGAAGCAGATATTTCCCTGTGCTTACTGCTGTTTCTTCCATATGCCGGTAATGGGCTGACAACGCCTGTTTTGTGACTCTGCAGAGAAAGTCTCTGCAGACTGCTGAATCCACACACGGGTTTAACTCTGGAAGTTGAGTGCACACATTGACAACCGTTCTGTTAGATAGCTTCGTTTTGGATTTACAAGCAGATATTTCCCTGTGCTTACTGCTGTTTCTTCCATATGCCGGTAATGGGCTGAAAACGCCTGTTTTGGGACTCTGCAGAGAAAGTCTCTGCAGACTGCTGAATCCACACACGGGTTTAACTCTGGAAGTTGAGTGCACACATTGACAACCGTTCTGTTAGATAGCTGCGTTTTGGATTTAGAAGCAGATATTTCCCTGTGCTTACTGCTGTTTCTTCCCTATGCCGGTAATGGGCTGAAAACGCCTGTTTTGGGACTCTGCAGAGAAAGTCTCTGCAGACTGCTGAATCCACACACGGGTTTAACTCTGGAAGTTGAGTGCACACATTGACAACCGTTCTGTTAGATAGCTGCGTTTTGGATTTAGAAGCAGATATTTCCCTGTGCTTACTGCTGTTTCTTCCATATGCCGGTAATGGGCTGAAAACGCCTGTTTTGGGACTCTGCAGAGAAAGTCTCTGCAGACTGCCGAATCCACACACGGGTTTAACTCTGGAAGTTGAGTGCACACATTGACAACCGTTCTGTTAGATAGCTGCGTTTTGGATTTAGAAGCAGATATTTCCCTGTGCTTACTGCTGTTTATTCCATATGCCGGTAATGGGCTGAAAACGCCTGTTTTGGGACTCTGCAGAGAAAGTCTCTGCAGACTGCTGAATCCACACACGGGTTTAACTCTGGAAGTTGAGCGCACACATTGACAACCGTTCTGTTAGATTGCTGCGTTTTGGATTTAGAAGCAGATATTTCCCTGTGCTTACTGCTGTTTCTTCCATATGCCGGTAATGGGCTGAAAACGCCTGTTTTGGGACTCTGCAGAGAAAGTCTCTGCAGACTGCTGAATCCACACACGGGTTTAACTCTGGAAGTTGAGTGCACACATTGACAACCGTTCTGTTAGATAGCTGCGTTTTGGATTTAGAAGCAGATATTTCCCTGTGCTTACTGCTGTTTCTTCCATATGCCGGTAATGGGCTGAAAACGCCTGTTTTGGGACTCTGCAGAGAAAGTCTCTGCAGACTGCTGAATCCACACACGGGTTTAACTCTGGAAGCTGAGTGCACACATTGACAACCGTTCTGTTAGATAGCTGCGTTTTGGATTTAGAAGCAGATATTTCCCTGTGCTTACTGCTGTTTCTTCCATATGCCGGTAATGGGCTGAAAACGCCTGTTTTGGGACTCTGCAGAGAAAGTCTCTGCAGACTGCTGAATCCACACACGGGTTTAACTCTGGAAGTTGAATGCACACATTGACAACCGTTCTGTTAGATAGCTGCGTTTTGGATTTAGAAGCAGATATTTCCCTGTGCTTACTGCTGTTTCTTCCATATGCCGGTAATGGGCTGAAAACGCCTGTTTTGGGACTCTGCAGAGAAAGTCTCTGCAGACTGCTGAATCCACACACGGGTTTAACTCTGGAAGTTGAGTGCACACATTGACAACCGTTCTGTTAGATTGCTGCGTTTTGGATTTAGAAGCAGATATTTCCCTGTGCTTACTGCTGTTTCTTCCATATGCCGGTAATGGGCTGAAAACGCCTGTTTTGGGACTCTGCAGAGAAAGTCTCTGCAGACTGCTGAATCCACACACGGGTTTAACTCTGGAAGTTGAGTGCACACATTGACAACCGTTCTGTTAGATAGCTGCGTTTTGGATTTAGAAGCAGATATTTCCCTGTGCTTACTGCTGTTTCTTCCATATGCCGGTAATGGGCTGAAAACGCCTGTTTTGGGACTCTGCAGAGAAAGTCTCTGCAGGCTGCCGAATCCACACACGGGTTTACCTCTGGAAGTTGAGTGCACACATTGAAAACCGTTCTGTTAGATAGCTGCGTTTTGGATTTAGAAGCAGATATTTCCCTGTGCTTACTGCTGTTTCTTCCCTATGCCGGTAATGGGCTGAAAACGCCTGTTTTGGGACTCTGCAGAGAAAGTGTTTGCAGACTGCTGAATCCACACACCGGTTTAACTCTGGAAGTTGAGTGCACACATTGACAACCGTTCTGTTAGATAGCTGCGTTTTGGATTTAGAAGCAGATATTTCCCTGTGCTTACTGCTGTTTCTTCCATATGCCGGTAATGGGCTGAAAACGCCTGTTTTGGGACTCTGCAGAGAAAGTCTCTGCAGACTGCTGAATCCACACACGGGTTTAACTCTGGAAGTTGAGTGCACACATTGAAAACCGTTCTGTTAGATAGCTGCGTTTTGGATTTAGAAGCAGATATTTCCCTGTGCTTACTGCTGTTTCTTCCATATGCCGGTAATGGGCTGACAACGCCTGTTTTGTGACTCTGCAGAGAAAGTCTCTGCAGACTGCTGAATCCACACACGGGTTTAACTCTGGAAGTTGAGTGCACACATTGACAACCGTTCTGTTAGATAGCTGCGTTTTGGATTTACAAGCAGATATTTCCCTGTGCTTACTGCTGTTTCTTCCATATGCCGGTAATGGGCTGAAAACGCCTGTTTTGGGACTCTGCAGAGAAAGTCTCTGCAGACTGCTGAATCCACACACGGGTTTAACTCTGGAAGTTGAGTGCACACATTGACAACCGTTCTGTTAGATAGCTGCGTTTTGGATTTAGAAGCAGATATTTCCCTGTGCTTACTGCTGTTTCTTCCCTATGCCGGTAATGGGCTGAAAACGCCTGTTTTGGGACTCTGCAGAGAAAGTCTCTGCAGACTGCTGAATCCACACACGGGTTTAACTCTGGAAGTTGAGTGCACACATTGACAACCGTTCTGTTAGATAGCTGCGTTTTGGATTTAGAAGCAGATATTTCCCTGTGCTTACTGCTGTTTCTTCCATATGCCGGTAATGGGCTGAAAACGCCTGTTTTGGGACTCTGCAGAGAAAGTCTCTGCAGACTGCCGAATCCACACACGGGTTTAACTCTGGAAGTTGAGTGCACACATTGACAACCGTTCTGTTAGATAGCTGCGTTTTGGATTTAGAAGCAGATATTTCCCTGTGCTTACTGCTGTTTATTCCATATGCCGGTAATGGGCTGAAAACGCCTGTTTTGGGACTCTGCAGAGAAAGTCTCTGCAGACTGCCGAATCCACACACGGGTTTAACTCTGGAAGTTGAGTGCACACATTGACAACCGTTCTGTTAGATAGCTGCGTTTTGGATTTAGAAGCAGATATTTCCCTGTGCTTACTGCTGTTTCTTCCCTATGCCGGTAATGGGCTGAATACGCCTATTTTGGACTCTGCAGAGAAAGTCTCTGCAGACTGCTGAATCCACACACGGGTTTAACTCTGGAAGTTGAGTGCACACATTGACAACCGTTCTGTTAGATAGCTGCGTTTTGGATTTAGAAGCAGATATTTCCCTGTGCTTACTGCTGTTTCTTCCCTATGCCGGTAATGGGCTGAAAACGCCTGTTTTGGGACTCTGCAGAGAAAGTCTCTGCAGACTGCTGAATCCACACACGGGTTTAACGCTGGATGTTGAGTACACACATTGACAACCGTTCTGTTAGATAGCTGCGTTTTGGATTTAGAAGCAGATATTTCCCTGTGCTTACTGCTGTTTCTTCCCTATGCCGGTAATGGGCTGAAAACGCCTGTTTTGGGACTCTGCATAGAAAGTCTCTGCAGACTGCTGAATCCACACACGGGTTTAACTCTGGAAGTTGAGTGCACACATTGACAACCGTTCTGCTAGATAGCTGCGTTTTGGATTTAGAAGCAGATATTTCCCTGTGCTTACTGCTGTTTCTTCCATATGCCGGTAATGGGCTGAAAACGCCTGTTTTGGGACTCTGCAGAGAAAGTCTCTGCAGACTGCTGAATCCACACACGGGTTTAACTCTGGAAGTTGAGTGCACACATTGACAACCGTTCTGTTAGATAGCTGCGTTTTGGATTTAGAAGCAGATATTTCCCTGTGCTTACTGCTGTTTCTTCCATATGCCGGTAATGGGCTGAAAACGCCTGTTTTGGGACTCTGCAGAGAAAGTCTCTGCAGACTGCTGAATCCACACACGGGTTTAACTCTGGAAGCTGAGTGCACACATTGACAACCGTTCTGTTAGATAGCTGCGTTTTGGATTTAGAAGCAGATATTTCCCTGTGCTTACTGCTGTTTCTTCCATATGCCGGTAATGGGCTGAAAACGCCTGTTTTGGGACTCTGCAGAGAAAGTCTCTGCAGACTGTTGAATCCACACACGGGTTTAACTCCGGAAGTTGAGTGCACACATTGACAACCGTTCTGTTAGATAGCTGCGTTTTGGATTTAGAAGCAGATATTTCCCTATGCTTACTGCTGTTTCTTCCATATGCCGGTAATTGGCTGAAAACGCCTGTTTTGGGACTCTGCAGAGAAAGTCTCTGCAGACTGCGGAATCCACACACGGGTTTAACTCTGGAAGTTGAGTGCACACATTGACAACCGTTCTGTTAGATAGCTGCGTTTTGGATTTAGAAGCAGATATTTCCCTGTGCTTACTGCTGTTTCTTCCATATGCCGGTAATGGGCTGAAAACGCCTGTTTTGGGACTCTGCAGAGAAAGTCTCTGCAGACTGCCGAATCCACACACGGGTTTAACTCTGGAAGTTGAGTGCACACATTGACAACCGTTCTGTTAGATAGCTGCGTTTTGGATTTAGAAGCAGATATTTCCCTGTGCTTACTGCTGTTTCTTCCATATGCCGGTAATGGGCTGAAAACGCCTGTTTTGGGACTCTGCAGAGAAAGTCTCTGCAGACTGCCGAATCCATACACGGGTTTAACTCTGGAAGTTGAGTGCACACATTGACAACCGTTCTGTTAGATAGCTGCGTTTTGGATTTAGAAGCAGATATTTCCCTGTGCTTACTGCTGTTTCTTCCATATGCCGGTAATGGGCTGAAAACGCCTGTTTTGGGACTCTGCAGAGAAAGTCTCTGCAGACTGCTGAATCCACACACGGGTTTAACTCTGGAAGTTGAGTGCACACATTGACAACCGTTCTGTTAGATAGCTGCGTTTTGGATTTAGAAGCAGATATTTCCCTGTGCTTACTGCTGTTTCTTCCATATGCCGGTAATGGGCTGAAAACGCCTGTTTTGGGACTCTGCAGAGAAAGTCTCTGTAGACTGCTGAATCCACACACGGGTTTAACTCTGGAAGTTGAGTGCACACATTGACAACCGTTCTGTTAGATAGCTGCGTTTTGGATTTAGAAGCAGATATTTCCCTGTGCTTACTGCTGTTTCTTCCCTATGCCGGTAATGGGCTGAAAACGCCTGTTTTGGGACTCTGCAGAGAAAGTCTCTGCAGACTGTTGAATCCACACACGGGTTTAACTCCGGAAGTTGAGTGCACACATTGACAACCGTTCTGTTAGATAGCTGCGTTTTGGATTTAGAAGCAGATATTTCCCTGTGCTTACTGCTGTTTCTTCCATATGCCGGTAATGGGCTGAAAACGCCTGTTTTGGGACTCTGCAGAGAAAGTCTCTGCAGACTGCGGAATCCACACACGGGTTTAACTCTGGAAGTTGAGTGCACACATTGACAACCGTTCTGTTAGATAGCTGCGTTTTGGATTTAGAAGCAGATATTTCCCTGTGCTTACTGCTGTTTCTTCCATATGCCGGTAATGGGCTGAAAACGCCTGTTTTGGGACTCTGCAGAGAAAGTCTCTGCAGACTGCCGAATCCACACACGGGTTTAACTCTGGAAGTTGAGTGCACACATTGACAACCGTTCTGTTAGATAGCTGCGTTTTGGATTTAGAAGCAGATATTTCCCTGTGCTTACTGCTGTTTATTCCCTATGCCGGTAATGGGCTGAAAACGCCTGTTTTGGGACTCTGCAGAGAAAGTCTCTGCAGACTGCCGAATCCACACACGGGTTTAACTCTGGAAGTTGAGTGCACACATTGACAACCGTTCTGTTAGATAGCTGCGTTTTGGATTTAGAAGCAGATATTTCCCTGTGCTTACTGCTGTTTCTTCCATATGCCGGTAATGGGCTGAAAACGCCTGTTTTGGGACTCTGCAGAGAAAGTCTCTGCAGACTGCTGAATCCACACACGGGTTTAACTCTGGAAGTTGAGTGCACACATTGACAACCGTTCTGTTAGATAGCTGCGTTTTGGATTTAGAAGCAGATATTTCCCTGTGCTTACTGCTGTTTCTTCCATATGCCGGTAATGGGCTGAAAACGCCTGTTTTGGGACTCTGCAGAGAAAGTCTCTGCAGACTGCTGAATCCACACACGGGTTTAACTCTGGAAAGTTGAGTGCACACATTGACAACCGTTCTGTTAGATAGCTGCGTTTTGGATTTAGAAGCAGATATTTCCCTGTGCTTACTGCTGTTTCTTCCCTATGCCGGTAATGGGCTGAAAACGCCTGTTTTGGGACTCCGCAGAGAAAGTCTCTGCAGACTGCTGAATCCACACACGGGTTTAACTCTGGAAGTTGAGTGCACACATTGACAACCGTTCTGTTAGATAGCTGCGTTTTGGATTTAGAAGCAGATATTTCCCTGTGCTTTCTGCTGTTTCTTCCATATGCCGGTAATGGGCTGAAAACGCCTGTTTTGGGACTCTGCAGAGAAAGTCTCTGCAGACTGCTGATCCACACACGGGTTTAACTCTGGAAGTTGAGTGCACACATTGACAACCGTTCTGTTAGATAGCTGCGTTTTGGATTTAGAAGCAGATATTTCCCTGTGCTTACTGCTGTTTCTTCCATATGCCGGTAACGGGCTGAAAACGCCTGTTTTGGGACTCTGCAGAGAAAGTCTCTGCAGACTGCCGAATCCACACACGGGTTTAACTCTGGAAGTTGAGTGCACACATTGACAACCGTTCTGTTAGATAGCTGCGTTTTGGATTTAGAAGCAGATATTTCCCTGTGCTTACTGCTGTTTCTTCCATATGCCGGTAATGGGCTGAAAACGCCTGTTTTGGGACTCTGCAGAGAAAGTCTCTGCAGACTGCTGAATCCACACACGGGTTTAACTCTGGAAGTTGAGTGCACACATTGACAACCGTTCTGTTAGATAGCTGCGTTTTGGATTTAGAAGCAGATATTTCCCTGTGCTTACTGCTGTTTCTTCCATATGCCGGTAATGGGCTGAAAACGCCTGTTTTGGGACTCTGCAGAGAAAGTCTCTGCAGACTGCTGAATCCACACACGGGTTTAACTCTGGAAGTTGAGTGCACACATTGACAACCGTTCTGTTAGATAGCTGCGTTTTGGATTTAGAAGCAGATATTTCCCTGTGCTTACTGCTGTTTCTTCCATATGCCGGTAATGGGCTGAAAACGCTGTTTTGGGACTCTGCAGAGAAAGTCTCTGCAGACTGCTGAATCCACACACGGGTTTAACTCCGGAAGTTGAGTGCACACATTGACAACCGTTCTGTTAGATAGCTGCGTTTTGGATTTAGAAGCAGATATTTCCCTGTGCTTACTGCTGTTTCTTCCATATGCCGGTAATGGGCTGAAAACGCCTGTTTTGGGACTCTGCAGAGAAAGTCTCTGCAGACTGCTGAATCCACACACGGGTTTAACTCTGGAAGTTGAGTGCACACATTGACAACCGTTCTGTTAGATAGCTGCGTTTTGGATTTAGAAGCAGATATTTCCCTGTGCTTACTGCTGTTTCTTCCATATGCCGGTAATGGGCTGAAAACGCCTGTTTTGGGACTCTGCAGAGAAAGTCTCTGCAGACTGCTGAATCCACACACGGGTTTAACTCTGGAAGTTGAGTGCACACATTGACAACCGTTCTGTTAGATAGCTGCGTTTGGATTTAGAAGCAGATATTTCCCTGTGCTTACTGCTGTTTCTTCCATATGCCGGTAATGGGCTGAAAACGCCTGTTTTGGACTCTGCAGAGAAAGTCTCTGCAGACTGCTGAATCCACACACGGGTTTAACTCTGGAAGTTGAGTGCACACATTGACAACCGTTCTGTTAGATAGCTGCGTTTTGGATTTAGAAGCAGATATTTCCCTGTGCTTACTGCTGTTTCTTCCGTATGCCGGTAATGGGCTGAAAAACGCCTGTTTTGGGACTCTGCAGAGAAAGTCTCTGCAGACCTGCTGAATCCACTCACGGGTTTAACTCTGGAAGTTGAGTGCACACATTGACAACCGTTCTGTTAGATAGCTGCGTTTTGGATTTAGAAGCAGATATTTCCCTGTGCTTACTGCTGTTTCTTCCATATGCCGGTAATGGGCTGAAACGCCTGTTTTGGGACTCTGCAGAGAAAGTCTCTGCAGACTGCTGAATCCACACACGGGTTTAACTCTGGAAGTTGAGTGCACACATTGACAAACCGTTCTGTTAGATAGCTGCGTTTTGGATTTAGAAGCAGATATTTCCCTGTGCTTACTGCTGTTTCTTCCATATGCCGGTAATGGGCTGAAAACGCCTGTTTTGGGACTCTGCAGAGAAAGTCTCTGCAGACTGCTGAATCCACACACGGGTTTAACTCTGGAAGTTGAGTGCACACATTGACAACCGTTCTGTTAGATAGCTGCGTTTTGGATTTAGAAGCAGATATTTCCCTGTGCTTACTGCTGTTTCTTCCCTATGCCGGTAATGGGCTGAATACGCCTGTTTTGGACTCTGCAGAGAAAGTCTCTGCAGACTGCTGAATCCACACACGGGTTTAACTCTGGAAGTTGAGTGCACACATTGACAACCGTTCTGTTAGATAGCTGCGTTTTGGATTTAGAAGCAGATATTTCCCTGTGCTTACTGCTGTTTCTTCCCTATGCCGGTAATGGGCTGAAAACGCCTGTTTTGGGACTCTGCAGAGAAAGTCTCTGCAGACTGCTGAATCCACACACGGGTTTAACGCTGGATGTTGAGTGCACACATTGACAACCGTTCTGTTAGATAGCTGCGTTTTGGATTTAGAAGCAGATATTTCCCTGTGCTTACTGCTGTTTCTTCCCTATGCCGGTAATGGGCTGAAAACGCCTGTTTTGGGACTCTGCATAGAAAGTCTCTGCAGACTGCTGAATCCACACACGGGTTTTAACTCTGGAAGTTGAGTGCACACATTGACAACCGTTCTGCTAGATAGCTGCGTTTTGGATTTAGAAGCAGATATTTCCCTGTGCTTACTGCTGTTTTCTTCCATATGCCGGTAATGGGCTGAAAACGCCTGTTTTGGGACTCTGCAGAGAAAGTCTCTGCAGACTGCTGAATCCACACACGGGTTTAACTCTGGAAGTTGAGTGCACACATTGACAACCGTTCTGTTAGATAGCTGCGTTTTGGATTTAGAAGCAGATATTTCCCTGTGCTTACTGCTGTTTCTTCCATATGCCGGTAATGGGCTGAAAACGCCTGTTTTGGGACTCTGCAGAGAAAGTCTCTGCAGACTGCTGAATCCACACACGGGTTTAACTCTGGAAGTTGAGTGCACACATTGACAACCGTTCTGTTAGATAGCTGCGTTTTGGATTTAGAAGCAGATATTTCCCTGTGCTTACTGCTGTTTCTTCCATATGCCGGTAATGGGCTGAAAACGCCTGTTTTGGGACTCTGCAGAGAAAGTCTCTGCAGACTGCTGAATCCACACACGGGTTTAACTCTGGAAGTTGAGTGCACACATTGACAACCGTTCTGTTAGATAGCTGCGTTTTGGATTTAGAAGCAGATATTTCCCTGTGCTTACTGCTGTTTCTTCCATATGCCGGTAATGGGCTGAAAACGCCTGTTTTGGGACTCTGCAGAGAAAGTCTCTGCAGACTGTTGAATCCACACACGGGTTTAACTCCGGAAGTTGAGTGCACACATTGACAACCGTTCTGTTAGATAGCTGCGTTTTGGATTTAGAAGCAGATATTTCCCTGTGCTTACTGCTGTTTCTTCCATATGCCGGTAATGGGCTGAAAACGCCTGTTTTGGGACTCTGCAGAGAAAGTCTCTGCAGACTGCGGAATCCATACACGGGTTTAACTCTGGAAGTTGAGTGCACACATTGACAACCGTTCTGTTAGATAGCTGCGTTTTGGATTTAGAAGCAGATATTTCCCTGTGCTTACTGCTGTTTCTTCCATATGCCGGTAATGGGCTGAAAACGCCTGTTTTGGGACTCTGCAGAGAAAGTCTCTGCAGACTGCCGAATCCACACACGGGTTTAACTCTGGAAGTTGAGTGCACACATTGACAACCGTTCTGTTAGATAGCTGCGTTTTGGATTTAGAAGCAGATATTTCCCTGTGCTTACTGCTGTTTCTTCCATATGCCGGTAATGGGCTGAAAACGCCTGTTTTGGGACTCTGCAGAGAAAGTCTCTGCAGACTGCCGAATCCATACACGGGTTTAACTCTGGAAGTTGAGTGCACACATTGACAACCGTTCTGTTAGATAGCTGCGTTTTGGATTTAGAAGCAGATATTTCCCTGTGCTTACTGCTGTTTCTTCCATATGCCGGTAATGGGCTGAAAACGCCTGTTTTGGGACTCTGCAGAGAAAGTCTCTGCAGACTGCTGAATCCACACACGGGTTTAACTCTGGAAGTTGAGTGCACACATTGACAACCGTTCTGTTAGATAGCTGCGTTTTGGATTTAGAAGCAGATATTTCCCTGTGCTTACTGCTGTTTCTTCCATATGCCGGTAATGGGCTGAAAACGCCTGTTTTGGGACTCTGCAGAGAAAGTCTCTGCAGACTGCTGAATCCACACACGGGTTTAACTCTGGAAGTTGAGTGCACACATTGACAACCGTTCTGTTAGATAGCTGCGTTTTGGATTTAGAAGCAGATATTTCCCTGTGCTTACTGCTGTTTCTTCCCTATGCCGGTAATGGGCTGAAAACGCCTGTTTTGGGACTCTGCAGAGAAAGTCTCTGCAGACTGCTGAATCCACACACGGGTTTAACTCTGGAAGTTGAGTGCACACATTGACAACCGTTCTGTTAGATAGCTGCGTTTTGGATTTAGAAGCAGATATTTCCCTGTGCTTACTGCTGTTTCTTCCATATGCCGGTAATGGGCTGAAAACGCCTGTTTTGGGACTCTGCAGAGAAAGTCTCTGCAGACTGCTGAATCCACACACGGGTTTAACTCTGGAAGTTGAGTGCACACATTGACAACCGTTCTGTTAGATAGCTGCGTTTTGGATTTAGAAGCAGATATTTCCCTGTGCTTACTGCTGTTTCTTCCATATGCCGGTAATGGGCTGAAAACGCCTGTTTTGGGACTCTGCAGAGAAAGTCTCTGCAGACTGCTGAATCCACACACGGGTTTAACTCTGGAAGTTGAGTGCACACATTGACAACCGTTCTGTTAGATAGCTGCGTTTTGGATTTAGAAGCAGATATTTCCCTGTGCTTACTGCTGTTTCTTCCATATGCCGGTAATGGGCTGAAAACGCCTGTTTTGGGACTCTGCAGAGAAAGTCTCTGCAGACTGCCGAATCCACACACGGGTTTAACTCTGGAAGTTGAGTGCACACATTGACAACCGTTCTGTTAGATAGCTGCGTTTTGGATTTAGAAGCAGATATTTCCCTGTGCTTACTGCTGTTTCTTCCATATGCCGGTAATGGGTTGAAAACGCCTGTTTTGGGACTCTGCAGAGAAAGTCTCTGCAGACTGCTGAATCCACACACGGGTTTAACTCTGGAAGTTGAGTGCACACATTGACAACCGTTCTGTTAGATAGCTGCGTTTTGGATTTAGAAGCAGATATTTCCCTGTGCTTACTGCTGTTTCTTCCATATGCCGGTAATGGGCTGAAAACGCCTGTTTTGGGACTCTGCAGAGAAAGTCTCTGCAGACTGCTGAATCCACACACGGGTTTAACTCCGGAAGTTGAGTGCACACATTGACAACCGTTCTGTTAGATAGCTGCGTTTTGGATTTAGAAGCACATATTTCCCTGTGCTTACTGCTGTTTCTTCCATATGCCGGTAATGGGCTGAAAACGCCTGTTTTGGGACTCTGCAGAGAAAGTCTCTGCAGACTGCTGAATACACACACGGGTTTAACTCTGGAAGTTGAGTGCACACATTGACAACCGTTCTGTTAGATAGCTGCGTTTTGGATTTAGAAGCAGATATTTCCCTGTGCTTACTGCTGTTTCTTCCATATGCCGGTAATGGGCTGAAAACGCCTGTTTTGGGACTCTGCAGAGAAAGTCTCTGCAGACTGCCGAATCCACACACGGGTTTAACTCTGGAAGTTGAGTGCACACATTGACAACCGTTCTGTTAGATAGCTGCGTTTTGGATTTAGAAGCAGATATTTCCCTGTGCTTACTGCTGTTTCTTCCATATGCCGGTAATGGGCTGAAAACGCCTGTTTTGGGACTCTGCAGAGAAAGTCTCTGCAGACTGCCGAATCCACACACGGGTTTAACTCTGGAAGTTGAGTGCACACATTGACAACCGTTCTGTTAGATAGCTGCGTTTTGGATTTAGAAGCAGATATTTCCCTGTGCTTACTGCTGTTTCTTCCATATGCCGGTAATGGGCTGAAAACGCCTGTTTTGGGACTCTGCAGAGAAAGTCTCTGCAGACTGCTGAATCCACACACGGGTTTAACTCTGGAAGTTGAGTGCACACATTGACAACCGTTCTGTTAGATAGCTGCGTTTTGGATTTAGAAGCAGATATTTCCCTGTGCTTACTGCTGTTTCTTCCATATGCCGGTAATGGGCTGAAAACGCCTGTTTTGGGACTCTGCAGAGAAAGTCTCTGCAGACTGCTGAATCCACACACGGGTTTAACTCTGGAAGTTGAGTGCACACATTGACAACCGTTCTGTTAGATAGCTGCGTTTTGGATTTAGAAGCAGATATTTCCCTGTGCTTACTGCTGTTTCTTCCATATGCCGGTAATGGGCTGAAAACGCCCGTTTTGGGACTCTGCAGAGAAAGTCTCTGCAGACTGCTGAATCCACACACGGGTTTAACTCTGGAAGTTGAGTGCACACATTGACAACCGTTCTGTTAGATAGCTGCGTTTTGGATTTAGAAGCAGATATTTCCCTGTGCTTACTGCTGTTTCTTCCATATGCCGGTAATGGGCTGAAAACGCCTGTTTTGGGACTCTGCAGAGAAAGTCTCTGCAGACTGCTGAATCCACACACGGGTTTAACTCTGGAAGTTGAGTGCACACATTGACAACCGTTCTGTTAGATAGCTGCGTTTTGGATTTAGAAGCAGATATTTCCCTGTGCTTACTGCTGTTTCTTCCATATGCCGGTAATGGGCTGAAAACGCCTGTTTTGGGACTCTGCAGAGAAAGTCTCTGCAGACTGCTGAATCCACACACGGGTTTAACTCTGGAAGTTGAGTGCACACATTGACAACCGTTCTGTTAGATAGCTGCGTTTTGGATTTAGAAGCAGATATTTCCCTGTGCTTACTGCTGTTTCTTCCATATGCCGGTAATGGGCTGAAAACGCCTGTTTTGGGACTCTGCAGAGAAAGTCTCTGCAGACTGTTGAATCCACACACGGGTTTAACTCCGGAAGTTGAGTGCACACATTGACAACCGTTCTGTTAGATAGCTGCGTTTTGGATTTAGAAGCAGATATTTCCCTGTGCTTACTGCTGTTTCTTCCATATGCCGGTAATGGGCTGAAAACGCCTGTTTTGGGACTCTGCAGAGAAAGTCTCTGCAGACTGCTGAATCCACACACGGGTTTAACTCTGGAAGTTGAGTGCACACATTGACAACCGTTCTGTTAGATAGCTGCGTTTTGGATTTAGAAGCAGATATTTCCCTGTGCTTACTGCTGTTTCTTCCATATGCCGGTAATGGGCTGAAAACGCCTGTTTTGGGACTCTGCAGAGAAAGTCTCTGCAGACTGCCGAATCCACACACGGGTTTAACTCTGGAAGTTGAGTGCACACATTGACAACCGTTCTGTTAGATAGCTGCGTTTTGGATTTAGAAGCAGATATTTCCCTGTGCTTACTGCTGTTTCTTCCATATGCCGGTAATGGGCTGAAAACGCCTGTTTTGGGACTCTGCAGAGAAAGTCTCTGCAGACTGCCGAATCCACACACGGGTTTAACTCTGGAAGTTGAGTGCACACATTGACAACCGTTCTGTTAGATAGCTGCGTTTTGGATTTAGAAGCAGATATTTCCCTGTGCTTACTGCTGTTTCTTCCATATGCCGGTAATGGGCTGAAAACGCCTGTTTTGGGACTCTGCAGAGAAAGTCTCTGCAGACTGCTGAATCCACACACGGGTTTAACTCTGGAAGTTGAGTGCACACATTGACAACCGTTCTGTTAGATAGCTGCGTTTTGGATTTAGAAGCAGATATTTCCCTGTGCTTACTGCTGTTTCTTCCATATGCCGGTAATGGGCTGAAAACGCCTGTTTTGGGACTCTGCAGAGAAAGTCTCTGCAGACTGCTGAATCCACACACGGGTTTAACTCTGGAAGTTGAGTGCACACATTGACAACCGTTCTGTTAGATAGCTGCGTTTTGGATTTAGAAGCAGATATTTCCCTGTGCTTACTGCTGTTTCTTCCCTATGCCGGTAATGGGCTGAAAACGCCTGTTTTGGGACTCTGCAGAGAAAGTCTCTGCAGACTGCTGAATCCACACACGGGTTTAACTCTGGAAGTTGAGTGCACACATTGACAACCGTTCTGTTAGATAGCTGCGTTTTGGATTTAGAAGCAGATATTTCCCTGTGCTTACTGCTGTTTCTTCCATATGCCGGTAATGGGCTGAAAACGCCTGTTTTGGGACTCTGCAGAGAAAGTCTCTGCAGACTGCTGAATCCACACACGGGTTTAACTCTGGAAGTTGAGTGCACACATTGACAACCGTTCTGTTAGATAGCTGCGTTTTGGATTTAGAAGCAGATATTTCCCTGTGCTTACTGCTGTTTCTTCCATATGCCGGTAATGGGCTGAAAACGCCTGTTTTGGGACTCTGCAGAGAAAGTCTCTGCAGACTGCTGAATCCACACACGGGTTTAACTCTGGAAGTTGAGTGCACACATTGACAACCGTTCTGTTAGATAGCTGCGTTTTGGATTTAGAAGCAGATATTTCCCTGTGCTTACTGCTGTTTCTTCCATATGCCGGTAATGGGCTGAAAACGCCTGTTTTGGGACTCTGCAGAGAAAGTCTCTGCAGACTGCTGAATCCACACACGGGTTTAACTCTGGAAGTTGAGTGCACACATTGACAACCGTTCTGTTAGATAGCTGCGTTTTGGATTTAGAAGCAGATATTTCCCTGTGCTTACTGCTGTTTCTTCCATATGCCGGTAATGGGCTGAAAACGCCTGTTTTGGGACTCTGCAGAGAAAGTCTCTGCAGACTGCTGAATCCACACACGGGTTTAACTCCGGAAGTTGAGTGCACACATTGACAACCGTTCTGTTAGATAGCTGCGTTTTGGATTTAGAAGCAGATATTTCCCTGTGCTTACTGCTGTTTCTTCCATATGCCGGTAATGGGCTGAAAACGCCTGTTTTGGGACTCTGCAGAGAAAGTCTCTGCAGACTGCGGAATCCACACACGGGTTTAACTCTGGAAGTTGAGTGCACACATTGACAACCGTACTGTTAGATAGCTGCGTTTTGGATTTAGAAGCAGATATTTCCCTGTGCTTACTGCTGTTTCTTCCATATGCCGGTAATGGGCTGAAAACGCCTGTTTTGGGACTCTGCAGAGAAAGTCTCTGCAGACTGCCGAATCCACACACGGGTTTAACTCTGGAAGTTGAGTGCACACATTGACAACCGTTCTGTTAGATAGCTGCGTTTTGGATTTAGAAGCAGATATTTCCCTGTGCTTACTGCTGTTTCTTCCCTATGCCGGTAATGGGCTGAAAACGCCTGTTTTGGGACTCTGCAGAGAAAGTCTCTGCAGACTGCTGAATCCACACACGGGTTTAACTCTGGAAGTTGAGTGCACACATTGACAACCGTTCTGTTAGATAGCTGCGTTTTGGATTTAGAAGCAGATATTTCCCTGTGCTTCCTGCTGTTTCTTCCCTATGCCGGTAATGGGCTGAAAACGCCTGTTTTGGGACTCTGCAGAGAAAGTCTCTGCAGACTGCTGAATCCACACACGGGTTTAACTCTGGAAGTTGAGTGCACACATTGACAACCGTTCTGTTAGATAGCTGCGTTTTGGATTTAGAAGCAGATATTTCCCTGTGCTTACTGCTGTTTCTTCCATATGCCGGTAATGGGCTGAAAACGCCTGTTTTGGGACTCTGCAGAGAAAGTCTCTGCAGACTGCTGAATCCACACACGGGTTTAACTCTGGAAGTTGAGTGCACACATTGACAACCGTTCTGTTAGATAGCTGCGTTTTGGATTTAGAAGCAGATATTTCCCTGTGCTTACTGCTGTTTCTTCCATATGCCGGTAATGGGCTGAAAACACCTGTTTTGGGACTCTGCAGAGAAAGTCTCTGCAGACTGCTGAATCCACACACGGGTTTAACTCTGGAAGTTGAGTGCACACATTGACAACCGTTCTGTTAGATAGCTGCGTTTTGGATTTAGAAGCAGATATTTCCCTGTGCTTACTGCTGTTTCTTCCATATGCCGGTAATGGGCTGAAAACGCCTGTTTTGGGACTCTGCAGAGAAAGTCTCTGCAGACTGCTGAATCCACACACGGGTTTAACTCTGGAAGTTGAGTGCACACATTGACAACCGTTCTGTTAGATAGCTGCGTTTTGGATTTAGAAGCAGATATTTCCCTGTGCTTACTGCTGTTTCTTCCATATGCCGGTAATGGGCTGAAAACGCCTGTTTTGGGACTCTGCAGAGAAAGTCTCTGCAGACTGCTGAATCCACACACGGGTTTAACTCTGGAAGTTGAGTGCACACATTGACAACCGTTCTGTTAGATAGCTGCGTTTTGGATTTAGAAGCAGATATTTCCCTGTGCTTACTGCTGTTTCTTCCATATGCCGGTAATGGGCTGAAAACGCCTGTTTTGGGACTCTGCAGAGAAAGTCTCTGCAGACTGCTGAATCCACACACGGGTTTAACTCTGGAAGTTGAATGCACACATTGACAACCGTTCTGTTAGATAGCTGCGTTTTGGATTTACAAGCAGATATTTCCCTGTGCTTACTGCTGTTTCTTCCATATGCCGGTAATGGGCTGAAAACGCCTGTTTTGGGACTCTGCAGAGAAAGTCTCTGCAGACTGCTGAATCCACACACGGGTTTAACTCTGGAAGTTGAGTGCACACATTGACAACCGTTCTGTTAGATAGCTGCGTTTTGGATTTACAAGCAGATATTTCCCTGTGCTTACTGCTGTTTCTTCCATATGCCGGTAATGGGCTGAAAACGCCTGTTTTGGGACTCTGCAGAGAAAGTCTCTGCAGACTGCTGAATCCACACACGGGTTTAACTCTGGAAGTTGAGTGCACACATTGACAACCGTTCTGTTAGATAGCTGCGTTTTGGATTTAGAAGCAGATATTTCCCTGTGCTTACTGCTGTTTCTTCCATATGCCGGTAATGGGCTGAAAACGCCTGTTTTGGGACTCTGCAGAGAAAGTCTCTGCAGACTGCCGAATCCACACACGGGTTTAACTCTGGAAGTTGAGTGCACACATTGACAACCGTTCTGTTAGATAGCTGCGTTTTGGATTTAGAAGCAGATATTTCCCTGTGCTTACTGCTGTTTCTTCCCTATGCCGGTAATGGGCTGAAAACGCCTGTTTTGGGACTCTGCAGAGAAAGTGTTTGCAGACTGCTGAATCCACACACCGGTTTAACTCTGGAAGTTGAGTGCACACATTGACAACCGTTCTGTTAGATAGCTGCGTTTTGGATTTAGAAGCAGATATTTCCCTGTGCTTACTGCTGTTTCTTCCATATGCCGGTAATGGGCTGAAAACGCCTGTTTTGGGACTCTGCAGAGAAAGTCTCTGCAGACTGCTGAATCCACACACGGGTTTAACTCTGGAAGTTGAGTGCACACATTGACAACCGTTCTGTTAGATAGCTGCGTTTTGGATTTAGAAGCAGATATTTCCCTGTGCTTACTGCTGTTTCTTCCATATGCCGGTAATGGGCTGAAAACGCCTGTTTTGGGACTCTGCAGAGAAAGTCTCTGCAGACTGCTGAATCCACACACGGGTTTAACTCTGGAAGTTGAGTGCACACATTGACAACCGTTCTGTTAGATAGCTGCGTTTTGGATTTAGAAGCAGATATTTCCCTGTGCTTACTGCTGTTTCTTCCATATGCCGGTAATGGGCTGAAAACGCCTGTTTTGGGACTCTGCAGAGAAAGTCTCTGCAGACTGCTGAATCCACACACGGGTTTAACTCTGGAAGTTGAGTGCACACATTGACAACCGTTCTGTTAGATAGCTGCGTTTTGGATTTACAAGCAGATATTTCCCTGTGCTTACTGCTGTTTCTTCCCTATGCCGGTCATGGGCTGAAAACGCCTGTTTTGGGACTCTGCAGAGAAAGTCTCTGCAGACTGCTGAATCCACACACGGGTTTAACTCTGGAAGTTGAGTGCACACATTGACAACCGTTCTGTTAGATAGCTGCGTTTTGGATTTAGAAGCAGATATTTCCCTGTGCTTACTGCTGTTTCTTCCCTATGCCGGTAATGGGCTGAAAACGCCTGTTTTGGGACTCTGCAGAGAAAGTCTCTGCAGACTGCTGAATCCACACACGGGTTTAACTCTGGAAGTTGAGTGCACACATTGACAACCGTTCTGTTAGATAGCTGCGTTTTGGATTTAGAAGCAGATATTTCCCTGTGCTTACTGCTGTTTCTTCCATATGCCGGTAATGGGCTGAAAACGCCTGTTTTGGGACTCTGCAGAGAAAGTCTCTGCAGACTGCTGAATCCACACACGGGTTTAACTCTGGAAGTTGAGTGCACACATTGACAACCGTTCTGTTAGATAGCTGCGTTTTGGATTTAGAAGCAGATATTTCCCTGTGCTTACTGCTGTTTCTTCCATATGCCGGTAATGGGCTGAAAACGCCTGTTTTGGGACTCTGCAGAGAAAGTCTCTGCAGACTGCTGAATCCACACACGGGTTTAACTCCGGAAGTTGAGTGCACACATTGACAACCGTTCTGTTAGATAGCTGCGTTTTGGATTTAGAAGCAGATATTTCCCTGTGCTTACTGCTGTTTCTTCCATATGCCGGTAATGGGCTGAAAACGCCTGTTTTGGGACTCTGCAGAGAAAGTCTCTGCAGACTGCTGAATCCACACACGGGTTTAACTCTGGAAGTTGAGTGCACACATTGACAACCGTTCTGTTAGATAGCTGCGTTTTGGATTTAGAAGCAGATATTTCCCTGTGCTTACTGCTGTTTCTTCCATATGCCGGTAATGGGCTGAAAACGCCTGTTTTGGGACTCTGCAGAGAAAGTCTCTGCAGACTGCTGAATCCACACACGGGTTTAACTCTGGAAGTTGAGTGCACACATTGACAACCGTTCTGTTAGATAGCTGCGTTTTGGATTTAGAAGCAGATATTTCCCTGTGCTTACTGCTGTTTCTTCCATATGCCGGTAATGGGCTGAAAACGCCTGTTTTGGGACTCTGCAGAGAAAGTCTCTGCAGACTGCTGAATCCACACACGGGTTTAACTCTGGAAGTTGAGTGCACACATTGACAACCGTTCTGTTAGATAGCTGCGTTTTGGATTTAGAAGCAGATATTTCCCTGTGCTTACTGCTGTTTCTTCCATATGCCGGTAATGGGCTGAAAACGCCTGTTTTGGGACTCTGCAGAGAAAGTCTGTGCAGACTGTTGAATCCACACACGCGTTTAACTCCGGAAGTTGAGTGCACACATTGACAACCGTTCTGTTAGATAGCTGCGTTTTGGATTTAGAAGCAGATATTTCCCTGTGCTTACTGCTGTTTCTTCCATATGCCGGTAATGGGCTGAAAACGCCTGTTTTGGGACTCTGCAGAGAAAGTCTCTGCAGACTGCGGAATCCACACACGGGTTTAACTCTGGAAGTTGAGTGCACACATTGACAACCGTTCTGTTAGATAGCTGCGTTTTGGATTTAGAAGCAGATATTTCCCTGTGCTTACTGCTGTTTCTTCCATATGCCGGTAATGGGCTGAAAACGCCTGTTTTGGGACTCTGCAGAGAAAGTCTCTGCAGACTGCCGAATCCACACACGGGTTTAACTCTGGAAGTTGAGTGCACACATTGACAACCGTTCTGTTAGATAGCTGCGTTTTGGATTTAGAAGCAGATATTTCCCTGTGCTTACTGCTGTTTCTTCCATATGCCGGTAATGGGCTGAAAACGCCTGTTTTGGGACTCTGCAGAGAAAGTCTCTGCAGACTGCAGAATCCACACACGGGTTTAACTCTGGAAGTTGAGTGCACACATTGACAACCGTTCTGTTAGATAGCTGCGTTTTGGATTTAGAAGCAGATATTTCCCTGTGCTTACTGCTGTTTCTTCCATATGCCGGTAATGGGCTGAAAACGCCTGTTTTGGGACTCTGCAGAGAAAGTCTCTGCAGACTGCTGAATCCACACACGGGTTTAACTCTGGAAGTTGAGTGCACACATTGACAACCGTTCTGTTAGATAGCTGCGTTTTGGATTTAGAAGCAGATATTTCCCTGTGCTTACTGCTGTTTCTTCCATATGCCGGTAATGGGCTGAAAACGCCTGTTTTGGGACTCTGCAGAGAAAGTCTCTGCAGACTGCTGAATCCACACACGGGTTTAACTCTGGAAGTTGAGTGCACACATTGACAACCGTTCTGTTAGATAGCTGCGTTTTGGATTTAGAAGCAGATATTTCCCTGTGCTTACTGCTGTTTCTTCCCTATGCCGGTAATGGGCTGAAAACGCCTGTTTTGGGACTCTGCAGAGAAAGTCTCTGCAGACTGCTGAATCCACACACGGGTTTAACTCTGGAAGTTGAGTGCACACATTGACAACCGTTCTGTTAGATAGCTGCGTTTTGGATTTAGAAGCAGATATTTCCCTGTGCTTACTGCTGTTTCTTCCATATGCCGGTAATGGGCTGAAAACGCCTGTTTTGGGACTCTGCAGAGAAAGTCTCTGCAGACTGCTGAATCCACACACGGGTTTAACTCTGGAAGTTGAGTGCACACATTGACAACCGTTCTGTTAGATAGCTGCATTTTGGATTTAGAAGCAGATATTTCCCTGTGCTTACTGCTGTTTCTTCCATATGCCGGTAATGGGCTGAAAACGCCTGTTTTGGGACTCTGCAGAGAAAGTCTCTGCAGACTGCTGAATCCACACACGGGTTTAACTCTGGAAGTTGAGTGCACACATTGACAACCGTTCTGTTAGATAGCTGCGTTTTGGATTTAGAAGCAGATATTTCCCTGTGCTTACTGCTGTTTCTTCCATATGCCGGTAATGGGCTGAAAACGCCTGTTTTGGGACTCTGCAGAGAAAGTCTCTGCAGACTGCTGAATCCACAGACGGGTTTAACTCTGGAAGTTGAGTGCACACATTGACAACCGTTCTGTTAGATAGCTGCGTTTTGGATTTACAAGCAGATATTTCCCTGTGCTTACTGCTGTTTCTTCCATATGCCGGTAATGGGCTGAAAACGCCTGTTTTGGGACTCTGCAGAGAAAGTCTCTGCAGACTGCTGAATCCACACACGGGTTTAACTCTGGAAGTTGAGTGCACACATTGACAACCGTTCTGTTAGATAGCTGCGTTTTGGATTTAGAAGCAGATATTTCCCTGTGCTTACTGCTGTTTCTTCCATATGCCGGTAATGGGCTGAAAACGCCTGTTTTGGGACTCTGCAGAGAAAGTCTCTGCAGACTGCTGAATCCACACACGGGTTTATCTCCGGAAGTTGAGTGCACACATTGACAACCGTTCTGTTAGATAGCTGCGTTTTGGATTTAGAAGCAGATATTTCCCTGTGCTTACTCCTGTTTCTTCCATATGCCGGTAATGGGCTGAAAACGCCTGTTTTGGGACTCTGCAGAGAAAGTCTCTGCAGACTGCTGAATCCACACACGGGTTTAACTCTGGAAGTTGAGTGCACACATTGACAACCGTTCTGTTAGATAGCTGCGTTTTGGATTTAGAAGCAGATATTTCCCTGTGCTTACTGCTGTTTCTTCCATATGCCGGTAATGGGCTGAAAACGCCTGTTTTGGGACTCTGCAGAGAAAGTCTCTGCAGACTGCCGAATCCACACACGGGTTTAACTCTGGAAGTTGAGTGCACACATTGACAACCGTTCTGTTAGATAGCTGCGTTTTGGATTTAGAAGCAGATATTTCCCTGTGCTTACTGCTGTTTCTTCCATATGCCGGTAATGGGCTGAAAACGCCTGTTTTGGGACTCTGCAGAGAAAGTCTCTGCAGACTGCCGAATCCACACACGGGTTTAACTCTGGAAGTTGAGTGCACACATTGACAACCGTTCTGTTAGATAGCTGCGTTTTGGATTTAGAAGCAGATATTTCCCTGTGCTTACTGCTGTTTCTTCCATATGCCGGTAATGGGCTGAAAACGCCTGTTTTGGGACTCTGCAGAGAAAGTCTCTGCAGACTGCTGAATCCACACACGGGTTTAACTCTGGAAGTTGAGTGCACACATTGACAACCGTTCTGTTAGATAGCTGCGTTTTGGATTTAGAAGCAGATATTTCCTGTGCTTACTGCTGTTTCTTCCATATGCCGGTAATGGGCTGAAAACGCCTGTTTTGGGACTCTGCAGAGAAAGTCTCTGCAGACTGCTGAATCCACACACGGGTTTAACTCTGGAAGTTGAGTGCACACATTGACAACCGTTCTGTTAGATAGCTGCGTTTTGGATTTAGAAGCAGATATTTCCCTGTGCTTACTGCTGTTTCTTCCCTATGCCGGTAATGGGCTGAAAACGCCTGTTTTGGGACTCTGCAGAGAAAGTCTCTGCAGACTGCTGAATCCACACACGGGTTTAACTCTGGAAGTTGAGTGCACACATTGACAACCGTTCTGTTAGATAGCTGCGTTTTGGATTTAGAAGCAGATATTTCCCTGTGCTTACTGCTGTTTCTTCCATATGCCGGTAATGAGCTGAAAACACCTGTTTTGGGACTCTGCAGAGAAAGTCTCTGCAGACTGCTGAATCCACACACGGGTTTAACTCTGGAAGTTGAGTGCACACATTGACAACCGTTCTGTTAGATAGCTGCGTTTTGGATTTAGAAGCAGATATTTCCCTGTGCTTACTGCTGTTTCTTCCATATGCCGGTAATGGGCTGAAAACGCCTGTTTTGGGACTCTGCAGAGAAAGTCTCTGCAGACTGCTGAATCCACACACGGGTTTAACTCCGGAAGTTGAGTGCACACATTGACAACCGTTCTGTTAGATAGCTGCGTTTTGGATTTAGAAGCAGATATTTCCCTGTGCTTACTGCTGTTTCTTCCATATGCCGGGTAATGGGCTGAAAACGCCTGTTTTGGGACTCTGCAGAGAAAGTCTCTGCAGACTGCTGAATCCACACACGGGTTTAACTCTGGAAGTTGAGTGCACACATTGACAACCGTTCTGTTAGATAGCTGCGTTTTGGATTTAGAAGCAGATATTTCCCTGTGCTTACTGCTGTTTCTTCCATATGCCGGTAATGGGCTGAAAACGCCTGTTTTGGGACTCTGCAGAGAAAGTCTCTGCAGACTGCTGAATCCACACACGGGTTTAACTCTGGAAGTTGAGTGCACACATTGACAACCGTTCTGTTAGATAGCTGCGTTTTGGATTTAGAAGCAGATATTTCCCTGTGCTTACTGCTGTTTCTTCCATATGCCGGTAATGGGCTGAAAACGCCTGTTTTGGGACTCTGCAGAGAAAGTCTCTGGAGACTGTTGAATCCACACACGGGTTTAACTCCGGAAGTTGAGTGCACACATTGACAACCGTTCTGTTAGATAGCTGCGTTTTGGATTTAGAAGCAGATATTTCCCTGTGCTTACTGCTGTTTCTTCCATATGCCGGTAATGGGCTGAAAACGCCTGTTTTGGGACTCTGCAGAGAAAGTCTCTGCAGACTGCGGAATCCACACACGGGTTTAACTCTGGAAGTTGAGTGCACACATTGACAACCGTTCTGTTAGATAGCTGCGTTTTGGATTTAGAAGCAGATATTTCCCTGTGCTTACTGCTGTTTCTTCCATATGCCGGTAATGGGCTGAAAACGCCTGTTTTGGGACTCTGCAGAGAAAGTCTCTGCAGACTGCCGAATCCACACACGGGTTTAACTCTGGAAGTTGAGTGCACACATTGACAACCGTTCTGTTAGATAGCTGCGTTTTGGATTTAGAAGCAGATATTTCCCTGTGCTTACTGCTGTTTCTTCCATATGCCGGTAATGGGCTGAAAACGCCTGTTTTGGGACTCTGCAGAGAAAGTCTCTGCAGACTGCCGAATCCACACACGGGTTTAACTCTGGAAGTTGAGTGCACACATTGACAACCGTTCTGTTAGATAGCTGCGTTTTGGATTTAGAAGCAGATATTTCCCTGTGCTTACTGCTGTTTCTTCCATAGGCCGGTAATGGGCTGAAAACGCCTGTTTTGGGACTCTGCAGAGAAAGTCTCTGCAGACTGCTGAATCCACACACGGGTTTAACTCTGGAAGTTGAGTGCACACATTGACAACCGTTCTGTTAGATAGCTGCGTTTTGGATTTAGAAGCAGATATTTCCCTGTGCTTACTGCTGTTTCTTCCATAGGCCGGTAATGGGCTGAAAACGCCTGTTTTGGGACTCTGCAGAGAAAGTCTCTGCAGACTGCTGAATCCACACACGGGTTTAACTCTGGAAGTTGAGTGCACACATTGACAACCGTTCTGTTAGATAGCTGCGTTTTGGATTTAGAAGCAGATATTTCCCTGTGCTTACTGCTGTTTCTTCCATAGGCCGGTAATGGGCTGAAAACGCCTGTTTTGGGACTCTGCAGAGAAAGTCTCTGCAGACTGCTGAATCCACACACGGGTTTAACTCTGGAAGTTGAGTGCACACATTGACAACCGTTCTGTTAGATAGCTGCGTTTTGGATTTAGAAGCAGATATTTCCCTGTGCTTACTGCTGTTTCTTCCATATGCCGGTAATGGGCTGAAAACGCCTGTTTTGGGACTCTGCAGAGAAAGTCTCTGCAGACTGCTGAATCCACACACGGGTTTAACTCTGGAAGTTGAGTGCACACATTGACAACCGTTCTGTTAGATAGCTGCGTTTTGGATTTAGAAGCAGATATTTCCCTGTGCTTACTGCTGTTTCTTCCATATGCCGGTAATGGGCTGAAAACGCCTGTTTTGGGACTCTGCAGAGAAAGTCTCTGCAGACTGCTGAATCCACACACGGGTTTAACTCTGGAAGTTGAGTGCACACATTGACAACCGTTCTGTTAGATAGCTGCGTTTTGGATTTAGAAGCAGATATTTCCCTGTGCTTACTGCTGTTTCTTCCATATGCCGGTAATGGGCTGAAAACGCCTGTTTTGGGACTCTGCAGAGAAAGTCTCTGCAGACTGCTGAATCCACACACGGGTTTAACTCTGGAAGTTGAATGCACACATTGACAACCGTTCTGTTAGATAGCTGCGTTTTGGATTTACAAGCAGATATTTCCCTGTGCTTACTGCTGTTTCTTCCATATGCCGGTAATGGGCTGAAAACGCCTGTTTTGGGACTCTGCAGAGAAAGTCTCTGCAGACTGCTGAATCCACACACGGGTTTAACTCTGGAAGTTGAGTGCACACATTGACAACCGTTCTGTTAGATAGCTGCGTTTTGGATTTACAAGCAGATATTTCCCTGTGCTTACTGCTGTTTCTTCCATATGCCGGTAATGGGCTGAAAACGCCTGTTTTGGGACTCTGCAGAGAAAGTCTCTGCAGACTGCTGAATCCACACACGGGTTTAACTCTGGAAGTTGAGTGCACACATTGACAACCGTTCTGTTAGATAGCTGCATTTTGGATTTAGAAGCAGATATTTCCCTGTGCTTACTGCTGTTTCTTCCATATGCCGGTAATGGGCTGAAAACGCCTGTTTTGGGACTCTGCAGAGAAAGTCTCTGCAGACTGCCGAATCCACACACGGGTTTAACTCTGGAAGTTGAGTGCACACATTGACAACCGTTCTGTTAGATAGCTGCGTTTTGGATTTAGAAGCAGATATTTCCCTGTGCTTACTGCTGTTTCTTCCCTATGCCGGTAATGGGCTGAAAACGCCTGTTTTGGGACTCTGCAGAGAAAGTGTTTGCAGACTGCTGAATCCACACACCGGTTTAACTCTGGAAGTTGAGTGCACACATTGACAACCGTTCTGTTAGATAGCTGCGTTTTGGATTTAGAAGCAGATATTTCCCTGTGCTTACTGCTGTTTCTTCCATATGCCGGTAATGGGCTGAAAACGCCTGTTTTGGGACTCTGCAGAGAAAGTCTCTGCAGACTGCTGAATCCACACACGGGTTTAACTCTGGAAGTTGAGTGCACACATTGACAACCGTTCTGTTAGATAGCTGCGTTTTGGATTTAGAAGCAGATATTTCCCTGTGCTTACTGCTGTTTCTTCCATATGCCGGTAATGGGCTGAAAACGCCTGTTTTGGGACTCTGCAGAGAAAGTCTCTGCAGACTGCTGAATCCACACACGGGTTTAACTCTGGAAGTTGAGTGCACACATTGACAACCGTTCTGTTAGATAGCTGCGTTTTGGATTTAGAAGCAGATATTTCCCTGTGCTTACTGCTGTTTCTTCCATATGCCGGTAATGGGCTGAAAACGCCTGTTTTGGGACTCTGCAGAGAAAGTCTCTGCAGACTGCTGAATCCACACACGGGTTTAACTCTGGAAGTTGAGTGCACACATTGACAACCGTTCTGTTAGATAGCTGCGTTTTGGATTTACAAGCAGATATTTCCCTGTGCTTACTGCTGTTTCTTCCCTATGCCGGTCATGGGCTGAAAACGCCTGTTTTGGGACTCTGCAGAGAAAGTCTCTGCAGACTGCTGAATCCACACACGGGTTTAACTCTGGAAGTTGAGTGCACACATTGACAACCGTTCTGTTAGATAGCTGCGTTTTGGATTTAGAAGCAGATATTTCCCTGTGCTTACTGCTGTTTCTTCCCTATGCCGGTAATGGGCTGAAAACGCCTGTTTTGGGACTCTGCAGAGAAAGTCTCTGCAGACTGCTGAATCCACACACGGGTTTAACTCTGGAAGTTGAGTGCACACATTGACAACCGTTCTGTTAGATAGCTGCGTTTTGGATTTAGAAGCAGATATTTCCCTGTGCTTACTGCTGTTTCTTCCATATGCCGGTAATGGGCTGAAAACGCCTGTTTTGGGACTCTGCAGAGAAAGTCTCTGCAGACTGCTGAATCCACACACGGGTTTAACTCTGGAAGTTGAGTGCACACATTGACAACCGTTCTGTTAGATAGCTGCGTTTTGGATTTAGAAGCAGATATTTCCCTGTGCTTACTGCTGTTTCTTCCATATGCCGGTAATGGGCTGAAAACGCCTGTTTTGGGACTCTGCAGAGAAAGTCTCTGCAGACTGCTGAATCCACACACGGGTTTAACTCCGGAAGTTGAGTGCACACATTGACAACCGTTCTGTTAGATAGCTGCGTTTTGGATTTAGAAGCAGATATTTCCCTGTGCTTACTGCTGTTTCTTCCATATGCCGGTAATGGGCTGAAAACGCCTGTTTTGGGACTCTGCAGAGAAAGTCTCTGCAGACTGCTGAATCCACACACGGGTTTAACTCTGGAAGTTGAGTGCACACATTGACAACCGTTCTGTTAGATAGCTGCGTTTTGGATTTAGAAGCAGATATTTCCCTGTGCTTACTGCTGTTTCTTCCATATGCCGGTAATGGGCTGAAAACGCCTGTTTTGGGACTCTGCAGAGAAAGTCTCTGCAGACTGCTGAATCCACACACGGGTTTAACTCTGGAAGTTGAGTGCACACATTGACAACCGTTCTGTTAGATAGCTGCGTTTTGGATTTAGAAGCAGATATTTCCCTGTGCTTACTGCTGTTTCTTCCATATGCCGGTAATGGGCTGAAAACGCCTGTTTTGGGACTCTGCAGAGAAAGTCTCTGCAGACTGCCGAATCCACACACGGGTTTAACTCTGGAAGTTGAGTGCACACATTGACAACCGTTCTGTTAGATAGCTGCGTTTTGGATTTAGAAGCAGATATTTCCCTGTGCTTACTGCTGTTTCTTCCATATGCCGGTAATGGGCTGAAAACGCCTGTTTTGGGACTCTGCAGAGAAAGTCTCTGCAGACTGTTGAATCCACACACGCGTTTAACTCCGGAAGTTGAGTGCACACATTGACAACCGTTCTGTTAGATAGCTGCGTTTTGGATTTAGAAGCAGATATTTCCCTGTGCTTACTGCTGTTTCTTCCATATGCCGGTAATGGGCTGAAAACGCCTGTTTTGGGACTCTGCAGAGAAAGTCTCTGCAGACTGCGGAATCCACACACGGGTTTAACTCTGGAAGTTGAGTGCACACATTGACAACCGTTCTGTTAGATAGCTGCGTTTTGGATTTAGAAGCAGATATTTCCCTGTGCTTACTGCTGTTTCTTCCATATGCCGGTAATGGGCTGAAAACGCCTGTTTTGGGACTCTGCAGAGAAAGTCTCTGCAGACTGCCGAATCCACACACGGGTTTAACTCTGGAAGTTGAGTGCACACATTGACAACCGTTCTGTTAGATAGCTGCGTTTTGGATTTAGAAGCAGATATTTCCCTGTGCTTACTGCTGTTTCTTCCATATGCCGGTAATGGGCTGAAAACGCCTGTTTTGGGACTCTGCAGAGAAAGTCTCTGCAGACTGCAGAATCCACACACGGGTTTAACTCTGGAAGTTGAGTGCACACATTGACAACCGTTCTGTTAGATAGCTGCGTTTTGGATTTAGAAGCAGATATTTCCCTGTGCTTACTGCTGTTTCTTCCATATGCCGGTAATGGGCTGAAAACGCCTGTTTTGGGACTCTGCAGAGAAAGTCTCTGCAGACTGCTGAATCCACACACGGGTTTAACTCTGGAAGTTGAGTGCACACATTGACAACCGTTCTGTTAGATAGCTGCGTTTTGGATTTAGAAGCAGATATTTCCCTGTGCTTACTGCTGTTTCTTCCATATGCCGGTAATGGACTGAAAACGCCTGTTTTGGGACTCTGCAGAGAAAGTCTCTGCAGACTGCTGAATCCACACACGGGTTTAACTCTGGAAGTTGAGTGCACACATTGACAACCGTTCTGTTAGATAGCTGCGTTTTGGATTTAGAAGCAGATATTTCCCTGTGCTTACTGCTGTTTCTTCCCTATGCCGGTAATGGGCTGAAAACGCCTGTTTTGGGACTCTGCAGAGAAAGTCTCTGAAGACTGCTGAATCCACACACGGGTTTAACTCTGGAAGTTGAGTGCACACATTGACAACCGTTCTGTTAGATAGCTGCGTTTTGGATTTAGAAGCAGATATTTCCCTGTGCTTACTGCTGTTTCTTCCATATGCCGGTAATGGGCTGAAAACGCCTGTTTTGGGACTCTGCAGAGAAAGTCTCTGCAGACTGCTGAATCCACACACGGGTTTAACTCTGGAAGTTGAGTGCACACATTGACAACCGTTCTGTTAGATAGCTGCATTTTGGATTTAGAAGCAGATATTTCCCTGTGCTTACTGCTGTTTCTTCCATATGCCGGTAATGGGCTGAAAACGCCTGTTTTGGGACTCTGCAGAGAAAGTCTCTGCAGACTGCTGAATCCACACACGGGTTTAACTCTGGAAGTTGAGTGCACACATTGACAACCGTTCTGTTAGATAGCTGCGTTTTGGATTTAGAAGCAGATATTTCCCTGTGCTTACTGCTGTTTCTTCCATATGCCGGTAATGGGCTGAAAACGCCTGTTTTGGGACTCTGCAGAGAAAGTCTCTGCAGACTGCTGAATCCACAGACGGGTTTAACTCTGGAAGTTGAGTGCACACATTGACAACCGTTCTGTTAGATAGCTGCGTTTTGGATTTAGAAGCAGATATTTCCCTGTGCTTACTGCTGTTTCTTCCATATGCCGGTAATGGGCTGAAAACGCCTGTTTTGGGACTCTGCAGAGAAAGTCTCTGCAGACTGCTGAATCCACACACGGGTTTAACTCTGGAAGTTGAGTGCACACATTGACAACCGTTCTGTTAGATAGCTGCGTTTTGGATTTAGAAGCAGATATTTCCCTGTGCTTACTGCTGTTTCTTCCATATGCCGGTAATGGGCTGAAAACGCCTGTTTTGGGACTCTGCAGAGAAAGTCTCTGCAGACTGCTGAATCCACACACGGGTTTATCTCCGGAAGTTGAGTGCACACATTGACAACCGTTCTGTTAGATAGCTGCGTTTTGGATTTAGAAGCAGATATTTCCCTGTGCTTACTGCTGTTTCTTCCATATGCCGGTAATGGGCTGAAAACGCCTGTTTTGGGACTCTGCAGAGAAAGTCTCTGCAGACTGCTGAATCCACACACGGGTTTAACTCTGGAAGTTGAGTGCACACATTGACAACCGTTCTGTTAGATAGCTGCGTTTTGGATTTAGAAGCAGATATTTCCCTGTGCTTACTGCTGTTTCTTCCATATGCCGGTAATGGGCTGAAAACGCCTGTTTTGGGACTCTGCAGAGAAAGTGTTTGCACACTGCTGAATCCACACACGGGTTTACCTCTGGAAGTTGAGTGCACACATTGACAACCGTTCTGTTAGATAGCTGCGTTTTGGATTTAGAAGCAGATATTTCCCTGTGCTTACTGCTGTTTCTTCCATATGCCGGTAATGGGCTGAAAACGCCTGTTTTGGACTCTGCAGAGAAAGTCTCTGCAGACTGCTGAATCCACACACGGGTTTAACTCTGGAAGTTGAGTGCACACATTGACAACCGTTCTGTTAGATAGCTGCGTTTTGGATTTAGAAGCAGATATTTCCCTGTGCTTACTGCTGTTTCTTCCATATGCCGGTAATGGGCTGAAAACGCCTGTTTTGGGACTCTGCAGAGAAAGTCTCTGCAGACTGCTGAATCCACACACGGGTTTAACTCTGGAAGTTGAGTGCACACATTGACAACCGTTCTGTTAGATAGCTGCGTTTTGGATTTAGAAGCAGATATTTCCCTGTGCTTACTGCTGTTTCTTCCATATGCCGGTAATGGGCTGAAAACGCCTGTTTTGGGACTCTGCAGAGAAAGTCTCTGCAGACTGCTGAATCCACACACGGGTTTAACTCTGGAAGTTGAGTGCATACATTGACAACCGTTCTGTTAGATAGCTGCGTTTTGGATTTAGAAGCAGATATTTCCCTGTGCTTACTGCTGTTTCTTCCATATGCCGGTAATGGGCTGAAAACGCCTGTTTTGGGACTCTGCAGAGAAAGTCTCTGCAGACTGCTGAATCCACACACGGGTTTAACTCTGGAAGTTGAGTGCACACATTGACAACCGTTCTGTTAGATAGCTGCGTTTTGGATTTAGAAGCAGATATTTCCCTGTGCTTACTGCTGTTTCTTCCATATGCCGGTAATGGGCTGAAAACGCCTGTTTTGGGACTCTGCAGAGAAAGTCTCTGCAGACTGCTGAATCCACACACGGGTTTAACTCTGGAAGTTGAGTGCACACATTGACAACCGTTCTGTTACATAGCTGCGTTTTGGATTTAGAAGCAGATATTTCCCTGTGCTTACTGCTGTTTCTTCCATATGCCGGTAATGGGCTGAAAACGCCTGTTTTGGGACTCTGCAGAGAAAGTCTCTGCAGACTGCTGAATCCACACACGGGTTTAACTCTGGAAGTTGAGTGCACACATTGACAACCGTTCTGTTAGATAGCTGCGTTTTGGATTCAGAAGCAGATATTTCCCAGTGCTTACTGCTGTTTCTTCCATATGCCGGTAATGGGCTGAAAACGCCTGTTTTGGGACTCTGCAGAGAAAGTCTCTGCAGACTGCTGAATCCACACACGGGTTTAACTCTGGAAGTTGAGTGCACACATTGACAACCGTTCTGTTAGATAGCTGCGTTTTGGATTTAGAAGCAGATATTTCCCTGTGCTTACTGCTGTTTCTTCCCTATGCCGGTAATGGGCTGAAAACGCCTGTTTTGGGACTCTGCAGAGAAAGTCTCTGCAGACTGCTGAATCCACACACGGGTTTAACTCTGGAAGTTGAGTGCACACATTGACAACCGTTCTGTTAGATAGCTGCGTTTTGGATTTAGAAGCAGATATTTCCCTGTGCTTACTGCTGTTTCTTCCATATGCCGGTAATGGGCTGAAAACGCCTGTTTTGGGACTCTGCAGAGAAAGTCTCTGCAGACTGCCGAATCCACACACGGGTTTAACTCTGGAAGTTGAGTGCACACATTGACAACCGTTCTGTTAGATAGCTGCGTTTTGGATTTAGAAGCAGATATTTCCCTGTGCTTACTGCTGTTTCTTCCATATGCCGGTAATGGGCTGAAAACGCCTGTTTTGGGACTCTGCAGAGAAAGTCTCTGCAGACTGCCGAATCCACACACGGGTTTAACTCTGGAAGTTGAGTGCACACATTGACAACCGTTCTGTTAGATAGCTGCGTTTTGGATTTAGAAGCAGATATTTCCCTGTGCTTACTGCTGTTTCTTCCCTATGCCGGTAATGGGCTGAATACGCCTGTTTTGGACTCTGCAGAGAAAGTCTCTGCAGACTGCTGAATCCACACACGGGTTTAACTCTGGAAGTTGAGTGCACACATTGACAACCGTTCTGTTAGATAGCTGCGTTTTGGATTTAGAAACAGATATTTCCCTGTGCTTACTGCTGTTTCTTCCCTATGCCGGTAATGGGCTGAAAACGCCTGTTTTGGGACTCTGCAGAGAAAGTCTCTGCAGACTGCTGAATCCACACACGGGTTTAACGCTGGATGTTGAGTGCACACATTGACAACCGTTCTGTTAGATAGCTGCGTTTTGGATTTAGAAGCAGATATTTCCCTGTGCTTACTGCTGTTTCTTCCCTATGCCGGTAATGGGCTGAAAACGCCTGTTTTGGGACTCTGCATAGAAAGTCTCTGCAGACTGCTGAATCCACACACGGGTTTAACTCTGGAAGTTGAGTGCACACATTGACAACCGTTCTGTTAGATAGCTGCGTTTTGGATTTAGAAGCAGATATTTCCCTGTGCTTACTGCTGCTTCTTCTATATGCCGGTAATGGGCTGAAAACGCCTGTTTTGGGACTCTGCAGAGAAAGTCTCTGCAGACTGCTGAATCCACACACGGGTTTAACTCTGGAAGTTGAGGGCACACATTGACAACCGTTCTGTTAGAAAGCTGCGTTTTGGATTTAGAAGCAGATATTTCCCTGTGCTTACTGCTGTTTCTTCCATATGCCGGTAATCGGCTGAAAATGCCTGTTTTGGGACTCTGCAAAGAAAGTCTCTGCAGACTGCTGAATCCACACACGGGTTTAACTCTGGAAGTTGAGTGCACACATTGACAACCGTTCTGTTAGATAGCTGCGTTTTGGATTTAGAAGCAGATATTTCCCTGTGCTTACTGCTGTTTCTTCCATATTGCGGTAATGGGCTTAAAACGCCTGTTTTGGGACTCTGCAGAGAAAGTCTCTGCAGACTGCTGAATCCACACACGGGTTTAACTCTGGAAGTTGAGTGCACCCATTGACAACGGTTCTGTTAGATAGCTGCGTTTTGGATTTAGAAGCAGATATTTCCCTTTGCTTACTGCTGTTTCTTCCATATGCCGGTAATGGGCTGAAAACGCCTGTTTTGGGACTCTGCAGAGAAAGTCTCTGCAGACTGCCGAATCCACACACGGGTTTAACTCTGGAAGTTGAGTGCACACATTGACAACCGTTCTGTTAGATAGCTGCGTTTTGGATTTAGAAGCAGATATTTCCCTGTGCTTACTGCTGTTTCTTCCATATGCCGGTAATGGGCTGAAAACGCCTGTTTTGGGACTCTGCAGAGAAAGTCTCTGCAGACTGCTGAATCCACACACGGGTTTAACTCTGGAAGTTGAGTGCACACATTGACAACCGTTCTGTTAGATAGCTGCGTTTTGGATTTAGAAGCAGATATTTCCCTGTGCTTACTGCTGTTTCTTCCATATGCCGGTAATGGGCTGAAAATGCCTGTTTTGGGACTCTGCAGAGAAAGTCTCTGCAGACTGCTGAATCCACACACGGGTTTAACTCTGGAAGTTGAGTGCACACATTGACAACCGTTCTGTTAGATAGCTGCGTTTTGGATTTAGAAGCAGATATTTCCCTGTGCTTACTGCTGTTTCTTCCATATGCCGGTAATGGGCTGAAAACGCCGGTTTTGGGACTCTGCAGAGAAAGTCTCTGCAGACTGCTGAATCCACACACGGGTTTAACTCTGGAAGTTGAGTGCACACATTGACAACCGTTCTGTTAGATAGCTGCGTTTTGGATTTAGAAGCAGATATTTCCCTGTGCTTACTGCTGTTTCTTCCATATGCCGGTAATGGGCTGAAAACGCCTGTTTTGGGACTCTGCAGAGAAAGTGTTTGCAGACTGCTGAATCCACACACGGGTTTAACTCTGGAAGTTGAGTGCACACATTGACAACCGTTCTGTTAGATAGCTGCGTTTTGGATTTAGAAGCAGATATTTCCCTGTGCTTACTGCTGTTTCTTCCATATGCCGGTAATGGGCTGAAAACGCCTGTTTTGGGACTCTGCAGAGAATGTGTTTGCAGACTGCTGAATCCACACACGGGTTTAACTCTGGAAGTTGAGTGCACACATTGACAACCGTTCTGTTAGATAGCTGCGTTTTGGATTTAGAAGCAGATATTTCCCTGTGCTTACTGCTGTTTCTTCCCTATGCCGGTAATGGACTGAAAACGCCTGTTTTGGGACTCTGCAGAGAAAGTTTCTGCAGACTGCTGAATCCACACACGGGTTTAACTCTGGAAGTTGAGTGCACACATTGACAACCGTTCTGTTAGATAGCTGCGTTTTGGATTTAGAAGCAGATATTTCCCTGTGCTTACTGCTGTTTCTTCCATATGCCGGTAATGGGCTGAAAACGCCTGTTTTGGGACTCTGCAGAGAAAGTCTCTGCAGACTGCTGAATCCACACACGGGTTTAACTCTGGAAGTTCAGTGCACACATTGACAACCGTTCTGTTAGATAGCTGCATTTTGGATTTACAAGCAGATATTTCCCTGTGCTTACTGCTGTTTCTTCCATATGCCGGTAATGGGCTGAAAACGCCTGTTTTGGGACTCTGCAGAGAAAGTCTCTGCAGACTGCTGAATCCACACACGGGTTTAACTCTGGAAGTTGAGTGCACACATTGACAACCGTTCTGTTAGAGAGCTGCGTTTTGGATTTAGAAGCAGATATTTCCCTGTGCTTACTGCTGTTTCTTCCATATGCCGGTAATGGGCTGAAAACGCCTTTTTTGGGACTCTGCAGAGAAAGTCTCTGCAGACTGCTGAATCCACACACGGGTTTAACTCTGGAAGTTGAGTGCACACATTGACAACCGTTCTGTTAGATAGCTGCGTTTTGGATTTAGAAGCAGATATTTCCCTGTGCTTACTGCTGTTTCTTCCCTATGCCGGTAATGGGCTGAAAACGCCTGTTTTGGGACTCTGCAGAGAAAGTCTCTGCAGACTGCTGAATCCACACACGGGTTTAACTCTGGAAGTTGAGTGCACACATTGACAACCGTTCTGTTAGATAGCTGCGTTTTGGATTTAGAAGCAGATATTTCCCTGTGCTTACTGCTGTTTCTTCCCTATGCCGGTAATGGGCTGAAAACGCCTGTTTTGGGACTCTGCAGAGAAAGTCTCTGCAGACTGCTGAATCCACACACGGGTTTAACTCTGGAAGTTGAGTGCACACATTGACAACCGTTCTGTTAGATAGCTGCGTTTTGGATTTAGAAGCAGATATTTCCCTGTGCTTACTGCTGTTTCTTCCATATGCCGGTAATGGGCTGAAAACGCCTGTTTTGGGACTCTGCAGAGAAAGTCTCTGCAGACTGCTGAATCCACACACGGGTTTAACTCTGGAAGTTGAGTGCACACATTGACAACCGTTCTGTTAGATAGCTGCGTTTTGGATTTAGAAGCAGATATTTCCCTGTGCTTACTGCTGTTTCTTCCATATGCCGGTAATGGGCTGAAAACGCCTGTTTTGGGACTCTGCAGAGAAAGTCTCTGCAGACTGCCGAATCCACACACGGGTTTAACTCTGGAAGTTGAGTGCACACATTGACAACCGTTCTGTTAGATAGCTGCGTTTTGGATTTAGAAGCAGATATTTCCCTGTGCTTACTGCTGTTTCTTCCCTATGCCGGTAATGGGCTGAAAACGCCTGTTTTGGGACTCTGCAGAGAAAGTGTTTGCAGACTGCTGAATCCACACACCGGTTTAACTCTGGAAGTTGAGTGCACACATTGACAACCGTTCTGTTAGATAGCTGCGTTTTGGATTTAGAAGCAGATATTTCCCTGTGCTTACTGCTCTTTCTTCCATATGCCGGTAATGGGCTGAAAACGCCTGTTTTGGGACTCTGCAGAGAAAGTCTCTGCAGACTGCTGAATCCACACACGGGTTTAACTCTGGAAGTTGAGTGCACACATTGACAACCGTTCTGTTAGATAGCTGCGTTTTGGATTTAGAAGCAGATATTTCCCTGTGCTTACTGCTGTTTCTTCCATATGCCGGTAATGGGCTGAAAACGCCTGTTTTGGGACTCTGCAGAGAAAGTCTCTGCAGACTGCTGAATCCACACACGGGTTTAACTCTGGAAGTTGAGTGCACACATTGACAACCGTTCTGTTAGATAGCTGCGTTTTGGATTTAGAAGCAGATATTTCCCTGTGCTTACTGCTGTTTCTTCCATATGCCGGTAATGGGCTGACAACGCCTGTTTTGTGACTCTGCAGAGAAAGTCTCTGCAGACTGCTGAATCCACACACGGGTTTAACTCTGGAAGTTGAGTGCACACATTGACAACCGTTCTGTTAGATAGCTGCGTTTTGGATTTACAAGCAGATATTTCCCTGTGCTTACTGCTGTTTCTTCCATATGCCGGTAACGGGCTGAAAACGCCTGTTTTGGGACTCTGCAGAGAAAGTCTCTGCAGACTGCTGAATCCACACACGGGTTTAACTCTGGAAGTTGAGTGCACCCATTGACAACGGTTCTCTTAGATAGCTGCGTTTTGGATTTAGAAGCAGATATTTCCCTTTGCTTACTGCTGTTTCTTCCATATGCCGGTAATGGGCTGAAAACGCCTGTTTTGGGACTCTGCAGAGAAAGTCTCTGCAGACTGCCGAATCCACACACGGGTTTAACTCTGGAAGTTGAGTGCACACATTGACAACCGTTCTGTTAGATAGCTGCGTTTTGGATTTAGAAGCAGATATTTCCCTGTGCTTACTGCTGTTTCTTCCATATGCCGGTAATGGGCTGAAAACGCCTGTTTTGGGACTCTGCAGAGAAAGTCTCTGCAGACTGCTGAATCCACACACGGGTTTAACTCTGGAAGTTGAGTGCACACATTGACAACCGTTCTGTTAGATAGCTGCGTTTTGGATTTAGAAGCAGATATTTCCCTGTGCTTACTGCTGTTTCTTCCATATGCCGGTAATGGGCTGAAAATGCCTGTTTTGGGACTCTGCAGAGAAAGTCTCTGCAGACTGCTGAATCCACACACGGGTTTAACTCTGGAAGTTGAGTGCACACATTGACAACCGTTCTGTTAGATAGCTGCGTTTTGGATTTAGAAGCAGATATTTCCCTGTGCTTACTGCTGTTTCTTCCATATGCCGGTAATGGGCTGAAAACGCCGGTTTTGGGACTCTGCAGAGAAAGTCTCTGCAGACTGCTGAATCCACACACGGGTTTAACTCTGGAAGTTCAGTGCACACATTGACAACCGTTCTGTTAGATAGCTGCGTTTTGGATTTAGAAGCAGATATTTCCCTGTGCTTACTGCTGTTTCTTCCATATGCCGGTAATGGGCTGAAAACGCCTGTTTTGGGACTCTGCAGAGAAAGTCTCTGCAGACTGCTGAATCCACACACGGGTTTAACTCTGGAAGTTGAGTGCACACATTGACAACCGTTCTGTTAGATAGCTGCATTTTGGATTTACAAGCAGATATTTCCCTGTGCTTACTGCTGTTTCTTCCATATGCCGGTAATGGGCTGAAAACGCCTGTTTTGGGACTCTGCAGAGAAAGTCTCTGCAGACTGCTGAATCCACACACGGGTTTAACTCTGGAAGTTGAGTGCACACATTGACAACCGTTCTGTTAGAGAGCTGCGTTTTGGATTTAGAAGCAGATATTTCCCTGTGCTTACTGCTGTTTCTTCCATATGCCGGTAATGGGCTGAAAACGCCTTTTTTGGGACTCTGCAGAGAAAGTCTCTGCAGACTGCTGAATCCACACACGGGTTTAACTCTGGAAGTTGAGTGCACACATTGACAACCGTTCTGTTAGATAGCTGCGTTTTGGATTTAGAAGCAGATATTTCCCTGTGCTTACTGCTGTTTCTTCCCTATGCCGGTAATGGGCTGAAAACGCCTGTTTTGGGACTCTGCAGAGAAAGTCTCTGCAGACTGCTGAATCCACACACGGGTTTAACTCTGGAAGTTGAGTGCACACATTGACAACCGTTCTGTTAGATAGCTGCGTTTTGGATTTAGAAGCAGATATTTCCCTGTGCTTACTGCTGTTTCTTCCCTATGCCGGTAATGGGCTGAAAACGCCTGTTTTGGGACTCTGCAGAGAAAGTCTCTGCAGACTGCTGAATCCACACACGGGTTTAACTCTGGAAGTTGAGTGCACACATTGACAACCGTTCTGTTAGATAGCTGCGTTTTGGATTTAGAAGCAGATATTTCCCTGTGCTTACTGCTGTTTCTTCCATATGCCGGTAATGGGCTGAAAACGCCTGTTTTGGGACTCTGCAGAGAAAGTCTCTGCAGACTGCTGAATCCACACACGGGTTTAACTCTGGAAGTTGAGTGCACACATTGACAACCGTTCTGTTAGATAGCTGCGTTTTGGATTTAGAAGCAGATATTTCCCTGTGCTTACTGCTGTTTCTTCCATATGCCGGTAATGGGCTGAAAACGCCTGTTTTGGGACTCTGCAGAGAAAGTCTCTGCAGACTGCTGAATCCACACACGGGTTTAACTCTGGAAGTTGAGTGCACACATTGACAACCGTTCTGTTAGATAGCTGCGTTTTGGATTTAGAAGCAGATATTTCCCTGTGCTTACTGCTGTTTCTTCCATATGCCGGTAATGGACTGAAAACGCCTGTTTTGGGACTCTGCAGAGAAAGTCTCTGCAGACTGCTGAATCCACACACGGGTTTAACTCTGGAAGTTGAGTGCACACATTGACAACCGTTCTGTTAGATAGCTGCGTTTTGGATTTAGAAGCAGATATTTCCCTGTGCTTACTGCTGTTTCTTCCCTATGCCGGTAATGGGCTGAAAACGCCTGTTTTGGGACTCTGCAGAGAAAGTCTCTGCAGACTGCTGAATCCACACACGGGTTTAACTCTGGAAGTTGAGTGCACACATTGACAACCGTTCTGTTAGATAGCTGCGTTTTGGATTTAGAAGCAGATATTTCCCTGAGCTTACTGCTGTTTCTTCCATATGCCGGTAATGGGCTGAAAACGCCTGTTTTGGGACTCTGCAGAGAAAGTCTCTGCAGACTGCTGAATCCACACACGGGTTTAACTCTGGAAGTTGAGTGCACACATTGACAACCGTTCTGTTAGATAGCTGCGTTTTGGATTTAGAAGCAGATATTTCCCTGTGCTTACTGCTGTTTCTTCCATATGCCGGTAATGGGCTGAAAACGCCTGTTTTGGGACTCTGCAGAGAAAGTCTCTGCAGACTGCTGAATCCACACACGGGTTTAACTCTGGAAGTTGAGTGCACACATTGACAACCGTTCTGTTAGATAGCTGCGTTTTGGATTTAGAAGCAGATATTTCCCTGTGCTTACTGCTGTTTCTTCCATATGCCGGTAATGGGCTGAAAACGCCTGTTTTGGGACTCTGCAGAGAAAGTCTCTGCAGACTGCTGAATCCACACACGGGTTTAACTCTGGAAGTTGAGTGCACACATTGACAACCGTTCTGTTAGATAGCTGCGTTTTGGATTTAGAAGCAGATATTTCCCTGTGCTTACTGCTGTTTCTTCCATATGCCGGTAATGGGCTGAAAACGCCTGTTTTGGGACTCTGCAGAGAAAGTCTCTGCAGACTGCTGAATCCACACACGGGTTTAACTCTGGAAGTTGAGTGCACACATTGACAACCGTTCTGTTAGATAGCTGCGTTTTGGATTTAGAAGCAGATATTTCCCTGTGCTTACTGCTGTTTCTTCCATATGCCGGTAATGGGCTGAAAACGCCTGTTTTGGGACTCTGCAGAGAAAGTCTCTGCAGACTGCTGAATCCACACACGGGTTTAACTCTGGAAGTTGAGTGCACACATTGACAACCGTTCTGTTAGATAGCTGCGTTTTGGATTTAGAAGCAGATATTTCCCTGTGCTTACTGCTGTTTCTTCCATATGCCGGTAATGGGCTGAAAACGCCTGTTTTGGGACTCTGCAGAGAAAGTCTCTGCAGACTGCCGAATCCACACACGGGTTTAACTCTGGAAGTTGAGTGCACACATTGAAAACCGTTCTGTTAGATAGCTGCGTTTTGGATTTAGAAGCAGATATTTCCCTGTGCTTACTGCTGTTTCTTCCATATGCCGGTAATGGGCTGAAAACGCCTGTTTTGGGACTCTGCAGAGAAAGTCTCTGCAGACTGCTGAATCCACACACGGGTTTAACTCTGGAAGTTGAGTGCACACATTGACAACCGTTCTGTTAGATAGCTGCGTTTTGGATTTAGAAGCAGATATTTCCCTGTGCTTACTGCTGTTTCTTCCATATGCCGGTAATGGGCTGAAAACGCCTGTTTTGGGACTCTGCAGAGAAAGTCTCTGCAGACTGCTGAATCCACACACGGGTTTAACTCTGGAAGTTGAGTGCACACATTGACAACCGTTCTGTTAGATAGCTGCGTTTTGGATTTAGAAGCAGATATTTCCCTGTGCTTACTGCTGTTTCTTCCATATGCCGGTAATGGGCTGAAAACGCCTGTTTTGGGACTCTGCAGAGAAAGTCTCTGCAGACTGCTGAATCCACACACGGGTTTAACTCTGGAAGTTGAGTGCACACATTGACAACCGTTCTGTTAGATAGCTGCGTTTTGGATTTAGAAGCAGATATTTCCCTGTGCTTACTGCTGTTTCTTCCCTATGCCGGTAATGGGCTGAAAACGCCTGTTTTGGGACTCTGCAGAGAAAGTCTCTGCAGACTGCTGAATCCACACACGGGTTTAACTCTGGAAGTTGAGTGCACACATTGACAACCGTTCTGTTAGATAGCTGCGTTTTGGATTTAGAAGCAGATATTTCCCTGTGCTTACTGCTGTTTCTTCCATATGCCGGTAATGGGCTGAAAACGCCTGTTTTGGGACTCTGCAGAGAAAGTCTCTGCAGACTGCTGAATCCACACACGGGTTTAACTCTGGAAGTTGAGTGCACACATTGACAACCGTTCTGTTAGATAGCTGCGTTTTGGATTTAGAAGCAGATATTTCCCTGTGCTTACTGCTGTTTCTTCCCTATGCCGGTAATGGGCTGAAAACGCCTGTTTTGGGACTCTGCAGAGAAAGTCTCTGCAGACTGCTGAATCCACACACGGGTTTAACTCTGGAAGTTGAGTGCACACACTGACAACCGTTCTGTTAGATAGCTGCGTTTTGGATTTAGAAGCAGATATTTCCCTGTGCTTACTGCTGTTTCTTCCATATGCCGGTAATGGGCTGAAAACGCCTGTTTTGGGACTCTGCAGAGAAAGTCTCTGCAGACTGCTGAATCCACACACGGGTTTAACTCTGGAAGTTGAGTGCACACATTGACAACCGTTCTGTTAGATAGCTGCGTTTTGGATTTAGAAGCAGATATTTCCCTGTGCTTACTGCTGTTTCTTCCATATGCCGGTAATGGGCTGAAAACGCCTGTTTTGGGACTCTGCAGAGAAAGTCTCTGCAGACTGCCGAATCCACACACGGGTTTAACTCTGGAAGTTGAGTGCACACATTGACAACCGTTCTGTTAGATAGCTGCGTTTTGGATTTAGAAGCAGATATTTCCCTGTGCTTACTGCTGTTTCTTCCATATGCCGGTAATGGGCTGAAAACGCCTGTTTTGGGACTCTGCAGAGAAAGTCTCTGCAGACTGCCGAATCCACACACGGGTTTAACTCTGGAAGTTGAGTGCACACATTGACAACCGTTCTGTTAGATAGCTGCGTTTTGGATTTAGAAGCAGATATTTCCCTGTGCTTACTGCTGTTTCTTCCCTATGCCGGTAATGGGCTGAATACGCCTGTTTTGGACTCTGCAGAGAAAGTCTCTGCAGACTGCTGAATCCACACACGGGTTTAACTCTGGAAGTTGAGTGCACACATTGACAACCGTTCTGTTAGATAGCTGCGTTTTGGATTTAGAAGCAGATATTTCCCTGTGCTTACTGCTGTTTCTTCCCTATGCCGGTAATGGGCTGAAAACGCCTGTTTTGGGACTCTGCAGAGAAAGTCTCTGCAGACTGCTGAATCCACACACGGGTTTAACGCTGGATGTTGAGTGCACACATTGACAACCGTTCTGTTAGATAGCTGCGTTTTGGATTTAGAAGCAGATATTTCCCTGTGCTTACTGCTGTTTCTTCCCTATGCCGGTAATGGGCTGAAAACGCCTGTTTTGGGACTCTGCATAGAAAGTCTCTGCAGACTGCTGAATCCACACACGGGTTTAACTCTGGAAGTTGAGTGCACACATTGACAACCGTTCTGCTAGATAGCTGCGTTTTGGATTTAGAAGCAGATATTTCCCTGTGCTTACTGCTGCTTCTTCTATATGCCGGTAATGGGCTGAAAACGCCTGTTTTGGGACTCTGCAGAGAAAGTCTCTGCAGACTGCTGAATCCACACACGGGTTTAACTCTGGAAGTTGAGGGCACACATTGACAACCGTTCTGTTAGAAAGCTGCGTTTTGGATTTAGAAGCAGATATTTCCCTGTGCTTACTGCTGTTTCTTCCATATGCCGGTAATCAGCTGAAAATGCCTGTTTTGGGACTCTGCAGAGAAAGTCTCTGCAGACTGCTGAATCCACACACGGGTTTAACTCTGGAAGTTGAGTGCACACATTGACAACCGTTCTGTTAGATAGCTGCGTTTTGGATTTAGAAGCAGATATTTCCCTGTGCTTACTGCTGTTTCTTCCATATGCCGGTAATGGGCTGAAAACGCCTGTTTTGGGACTCTGCAGAGAAAGTCTCTGCAGACTGCTGAATCCACACACGGGTTTAACTCTGGAAGTTGAGTGCACACATTGACAACGGTTCTGTTAGATAGCTGCGTTTTGGATTTAGAAGCAGATATTTCCCTTTGCTTACTGCTGTTTCTTCCATATGCCGGTAATGGGCTGAAAACGCCTGTTTTGGGACTCTGCAGAGAAAGTCTCTGCAGACTGCCGAATCCACACACGGGTTTAACTCTGGAAGTTGAGTGCACACATTGACAACCGTTCTGTTAGATAGCTGCGTTTTGGATTTAGAAGCAGATATTTCCCTGTGCTTACTGCTGTTTCTTCCCTATGCCGGTAATGGGCTGAAAACGCCTGTTTTTGGACTCTGCAGAGAAAGTCTCTGCAGACTGCTGAATCCACACACGGGTTTAACTCTGGAAGTTGAGTGCACACATTGACAACCGTTCTGTTAGATAGCTGCGTTTTGGATTTAGAAGCAGATATTTCCCTGTGCTTACTGCTGTTTCTTCCATATGCCGGTAATGGGCTGAAAACGCCTGTTTTGGGACTCTGCAGAGAAAGTCTCTGCAGACTGCTGAATCCACACACGGGTTTAACTCTGGAAGTTGAGTGCACACATTGACAACCGTTCTGTTAGATAGCTGCGTTTTGGATTTAGAAGCAGATATTTCCCTGTGCTTACTGCTGTTTCTTCCATATGCCGGTAATGGGCTGAAAACGCCTGTTTTGGGACTCTGCAGAGAAAGTCTCTGCAGACTGCTGAATCCACACACGGGTTTAACTCTGGAAGTTGAGTGCACACATTGACAACCGTTCTGTTAGATAGCTGCGTTTTGGATTTAGAAGCAGATATTTCCCTGTGCTTACTGCTGTTTCTTCCATATGCCGGTAATGGGCTGAAAACGCCTGTTTTGGGACTCTGCAGAGAAAGTCTCTGCAGACTGCTGAATCCACACACGGGTTTAACTCTGGAAGTTGAGTGCACACATTGACAACCGTTCTGTTAGATAGCTGCGTTTTGGATTTAGAAGCAGATATTTCCCTGTGCTTACTGCTGTTTCTTCCATATGCCGGTAATGGGCTGAAAACGCCTGTTTTGGGACTCTGCAGAGAAAGTCTCTGCAGACTGCTGAATCCACACACGGGTTTAACTCTGGAAGTTGAGTGCACACATTGACAACCGTTCTGTTAGATAGCTGCGTTTTGGATTTAGAAGCAGATATTTCCCTGTGCTTACTGCTGCTTCTTCCATATGCCGGTAATGGGCTGAAAACGCCTGTTTTGGGACTCTGCAGAGAAAGTCTCTGCAGACTGCTGAATCCACACACGGGTTTAACTCTGGAAGTTGAGTGCACACATTGACAACCGTTCTGTTAGATAGCTGCGTTTTGGATTTAGAAGCAGATATTTCCCTGTGCTTACTGCTGTTTCTTCCATATGCCGGTAATGGGCTGAAAACGCCTGTTTTGGGACTCTGCAGAGAAAGTCTCTGCAGACTGCTGAATCCACACACGGGTTTAACTCTGGAAGTTGAGTGCACACATTGACAACCGTTCTGTTAGATAGCTGCGTTTTGGATTTAGAAGCAGATATTTCCCTGTGCTTACTGCTGTTTCTTCCATATGCCGGTAATGGGCTGAAAACGCCTGTTTTGGGACTCTGCAGAGAAAGTCTCTGCAGACTGCTGAATCCACACACGGGTTTAACTCTGGAAGTTGAGTGCACACATTGACAACCGTTCTGTTAGATAGCTGCGTTTTGGATTTAGAAGCAGATATTTCCCTGTGCTTACTGCTGTTTCTTCCATATGCCGGTAATGGGCTGAAAACGCCTGTTTTGGGACTCTGCAGAGAAAGTCTCTGCAGACTGCTGAATCCACACACGGGTTTAACTCTGGAAGTTGAGTGCACACATTGACAACCGTTCTGTTAGATAGCTGCGTTTTGGATTTAGAAGCAGATATTTCCCTGTGCTTACTGCTGTTTCTTCCCTATGCCGGTAATGGGCTGAAAACGCCTGTTTTGGGACTCTGCAGAGAAAGTCTCTGCAGACTGCTGAATCCACACACGGGTTTAACTCTGGAAGTTGAGTGCACACATTGACAACCGTTCTGTTAGATAGCTGCGTTTTGGATTTAGAAGCAGATATTTCCCTGTGCTTACTGCTGTTTCTTCCCTATGCCGGTAATGGGCTGAAAACGCCTGTTTTGGGACTCTGCAGAGAAAGTCTCTGCAGACTGCTGAATCCACACACGGGTTTAACTCTGGAAGTTGAGTGCACACATTGACAACCGTTCTGTTAGATAGCTGCGTTTTGGATTTAGAAGCAGATATTTCCCTGTGCTTACTGCTGTTTCTTCCCTATGCCGGTAATGGGCTGAAAACGCCTGTTTTGGGACTCTGCAGAGAAAGTCTCTGCAGACTGCTGAATCCACACAAGGGTTTAACGCTGGATGTTGAGTGCACACATTGATAACCGTTCTGTTAGATAGCTGCATTTTGGATTTAGAAGCAGATATTTCCCTGTGCTTACTGCTGTTTCTTCCCTATGCCGGTAATGGGCTGAAAACGCCTGTTTTGGGACTCTGCATAGAAAGTCTCTGCAGACTGCTGAATCCACACACGGGTTTAACTCTGGAAGTTGAGTGCACACATTGACAACCGTTCTGCTAGATAGCTGCGTTTTGGATTTAGAAGCAGATATTTCCCTGTGCTTACTGCTGCTGCTTCTATATGCCGGTAATGGGCTGAAAACGCCTGTTTTGGGACTCTGCAGAGAAAGTCTCTGCAGACTGCTGAATCCACACACGGGTTTAACTCTGGAAGTTGAGGGCACACATTGACAACCGTTCTGTTAGAAAGCTGCGTTTTGGATTTAGAAGCAGATATTTCCCTGTGCTTACTGCTGTTTCTTCCATATGCCGGTAATGGGCTGAAAACGCCTGTTTTGGGACTCTGCAGAGAAAGTCTCTGCAGACTGCTGAATCCACACACGGGTTTAACTCTGGAAGTTGAGTGCACACATTGACAACCGTTCTGTTAGATAGCTGCGTTTTGGATTTAGAAGCAGATATTTCCCTGTGCTTACTGCTGTTTCTTCCATAGGCCGGTAATGGGCTGAAAACGCCTGTTTTGGGACTCTGCAGAGAAAGTCTCTGCAGACTGCTGAATCCACACACGGGTTTAACTCTGGAAGTTGAGTGCACACATTGACAACCGTTCTGTTAGATTGCTGCGTTTTGGATTTAGAAGCAGATATTTCCCTGTGCTTACTGCTGTTTCTTCCATATGCCGGTAATGGGCTGAAAACGCCTGTTTGGGGACTCTGCAGAGAAAGTCTCTGCAGACTGCTGAATCCACACACGGGTTTAACTCTGGAAGTTGAGTGCACACATTGACAACCGTTCTGTTAGATAGCTGCGTTTTGGATTTAGAAGCAGATATTTCCCTGTGCTTACTGCTGTTTCTTCCATATGCCGGTAATGGGCTGAAAACGCCTGTTTTGGGACTCTGCAGAGAAAGTCTCTGCAGACTGCTGAATCCACACACGGGTTTAACTCTGGAAGTTGAGTGCACACATTGACAACCGTTCTGTTAGATAGCTGCGTTTTGGATTTAGAAGCAGATATTTCCCTGTGCTTACTGCTGTTTCTTCCATATGCCGGTAATGGGCTGAAAACGCCTGTTTTGGGACTCTGCAGAGAAAGTCTCTGCAGACTGCTGAATCCACACACGGGTTTAACTCTGGAAGTTGAGTGCACACATTGACAACCGTTCTGTTAGATAGCTGCGTTTTGGATTTAGAAGCAGATATTTCCCTGTGCTTACTGCTGTTTCTTCCCTATGCCGGTAATGGGCTGAAAACGCCTGTTTTGGGACTCTGCAGAGAAAGTCTCTGCAGACTGCTGAATCCACACACGGGTTTAACTCTGGAAGTTGAGTGCACACATTGACAACCGTTCTGTTAGATAGCTGCGTTTTGGATTTAGAAGCAGATATTTCCCTGTGCTTACTGCTGTTTCTTCCATATGCCGGTAATGGGCTGAAAACGCCTGTTTTGGGACTCTGCAGAGAAAGTCTCTGCAGACTGCTGAATCCACACACGGGTTTAACTCTGGAAGTTGAGTGCACACATTGACAACCGTTCTGTTAGATAGCTGCGTTTTGGATTTAGAAGCAGATATTTCCCTGTGCTTACTGCTGTTTCTTCCATATGCCGGTAATGGGCTGAAAACGCCTGTTTTGGGACTCTGCAGAGAAAGTCTCTGCAGACTGCTGAATCCACACACGGGTTTAACTCTGGAAGTTGAGTGCACACATTGACAACCGTTCTGTTAGATAGCTGCGTTTTGGATTTAGAAGCAGATATTTCCCTGTGCTTACTGCTGTTTCTTCCATATGCCGGTAATGGGCTGAAAACGCCTGTTTTGGGACTCTGCAGAGAAAGTCTCTGCAGACTGCTGAATCCACACACGGGTTTAACTCTGGAAGTTGAGTGCACACATTGACAACCGTTCTGTTAGATAGCTGCGTTTTGGATTTAGAAGCAGATATTTCCCTGTGCTTACTGCTGTTTCTTCCATATGCCGGTAATGGGCTGAAAACGCCTGTTTTGGGACTCTGCAGAGAAAGTCTCTGCAGACTGCTGAATCCACACACGGGTTTAACTCTGGAAGTTGAGTGCACACATTGACAACCGTTCTGTTAGATAGCTGCGTTTTGGATTTAGAAGCAGATATTTCCCTGTGCTTACTGCTGTTTCTTCCATATGCCGGTAATGGGCTGAAAACGCCTGTTTTGGGACTCTGCAGAGAAAGTCTCTGCAGACTGCTGAATCCACACACGGGTTTAACTCTGGAAGTTGAGTGCACACATTGACAACCGTTCTGTTAGATAGCTGCGTTTTGGATTTAGAAGCAGATATTTCCCTGTGCTTACTGCTGTTTCTTCCATATGCCGGTAATGGGCTGAAAACGCCTGTTTTGGGACTCTGCAGAGAAAGTCTCTGCAGACTGCTGAATCCACACACGGGTTTAACTCTGGAAGTTGAGTGCACACATTGACAACCGTTCTGTTAGATAGCTGCGTTTTGGATTTAGAAGCAGATATTTCCCTGTGCTTACTGCTGTTTCTTCCATAGGCCGGTAATGGGCTGAAAACGCCTGTTTTGGGACTCTGCAGAGAAAGTCTCTGCAGACTGCTGAATCCACACACGGGTTTAACTCTGGAAGTTGAGTGCACACATTGACAACCGTTCTGTTAGATAGCTGCGTTTTGGATTTAGAAGCAGATATTTCCCTGTGCTTACTGCTGTTTCTTCCATATGCCGGTAATGGGCTGAAAACGCCTGTTTTGGGACTCTGCAGAGAAAGTCTCTGCAGACTGCTGAATCCACACACGGGTTTAACTCTGGAAGTTGAGTGCACACATTGACAACCGTTCTGTTAGATAGCTGCGTTTTGGATTTAGAAGCAGATATTTCCCTGTGCTTACTGCTGTTTCTTCCCTATGCCGGTAATGGGCTGAAAACGCCTGTTTTGGGACTCTGCAGAGAAAGTCTCTGCAGACTGCTGAATCCACACACGGGTTTAACTCTGGAAGTTGAGTGCACACATTGACAACCGTTCTGTTAGATAGCTGCGTTTTGGATTTAGAAGCAGATATTTCCCTGTGCTTACTGCTGTTTCTTCCCTATGCCGGTAATGGGCTGAATACGCCTGTTTTGGACTCTGCAGAGAAAGTCTCTGCAGACTGCTGAATCCACACACGGGTTTAACTCTGGAAGTTGAGTGCACACATTGACAACCGTTCTGTTAGATAGCTGCGTTTTGGATTTAGAAGCAGATATTTCCCTGTGCTTACTGCTGTTTCTTCCCTATGCCGGTAATGGGCTGAAAACGCCTGTTTTGGGACTCTGCAGAGAAAGTCTCTGCAGACTGCTGAATCCACACACGGGTTTAACGCTGGATGTTGAGTGCACACATTGACAACCGTTCTGTTAGATAGCTGCGTTTTGGATTTAGAAGCAGATATTTCCCTGTGCTTACTGCTGTTTCTTCCCTATGCCGGTAATGGGCTGAAAACGCCTGTTTTGGGACTCTGCATAGAAAGTCTCTGCAGACTGCTGAATCCACACACGGGTTTAACTCTGGAAGTTCAGTGCACACATTGACAACCGTTCTGTTAGATAGCTGCGTTTTGGATTTACAAGCAGATATTTCCCTGTGCTTACTGCTGTTTCTTCCATATGCCGGTAATGGGCTGAAAACGCCTGTTTTGGGACTCTGCAGAGAAAGTCTCTGCAGACTGCTGAATCCACACACGGGTTTAACTCTGGAAGTTGAGTGCACACATTGACAACCGTTCTGTTAGAGAGCTGCGTTTTGGATTTAGAAGCAGATATTTCCCTGTGCTTACTGCTGTTTCTTCCATATGCCGGTAATGGGCTGAAAACGCCTGTTTTGGGACTCTGCAGAGAAAGTCTCTGAAGACTGCTGAATCCACACACGGGTTTAACTCTGGAAGTTGAGTGCACACATTGACAACCGTTCTGTTAGATAGCTGCGTTTTGGATTTAGAAGCAGATATTTCCCTGTGCTTACTGCTGTTTCTTCCATATGCCGGTAATGGTCTGAAAACGCCTGTTTTGGGACTCTGCAGAGAAAGTCTCTGCAGACTGCTGAATCCACACACGGGTTTAACTCTGGAAGTTGAGTGCACACATTGACAACCGTTCTGTTAGATAGCTGCGTTTTGGATTTAGAAGCAGATATTTCCCTGTGCTTACTGCTGTTTCTTCCCTATGCCGGTAATGGACTGAAAACGCCTGTTTTGGGACTCTGCAGAGAAAGTCTCTGCAGACTGCTGAATCCACACACGGGTTTAACTCTGGAAGTTGAGTGCACACATTGACAACCGTTCTGTTAGATAGCTACGTTTTGGATTTAGAAGCAGATATTTCCCTGTGCTTACTGCTGTTTCTTCCCTATGCCGGTAATGGGCTGAAAACGCCTGTTTTGGGACTCTGCAGAGAAAGTCTCTGCAGACTGCTGAATCCACACACGGGTTTAACTCTGGAAGTTGAGTGCACACATTGACAACCGTTCTGTTAGATAGCTGCGTTTTGGATTTAGAAGCAGATATTTCCCTGTGCTTACTGCTGTTTCTTCCATATGCCGGTAATGGGCTGAAAACGCCTGTTTTGGGACTCTGCAGAGAAAGTCTCTGCAGACTGCTGAATCCACACACGGGTTTAACTCTGGAAGTTGAGTGCACACATTGACAACCGTTCTGTTAGATAGCTGCGTTTTCGATTTAGAAGCAGATATTTCCCTGTGCTTACTGCTGTTTCTTCCATATGCCGGTAATGGGCTGAAAACGCCGGTTTTGGGACTCTGCAGAGAAAGTCTCTGCAGACTGCTGAATCCACACACGGGTTTAACTCTGGAAGTTGAGTGCACACATTGACAACCGTTCTGTTAGATAGCTGCGTTTTGGATTTAGAAGCAGATATTTCCCTGAGCTTACTGCTGTTTCTTCCATATGCCGGTAATGGGCTGAAAACGCCTGTTTTTGGACTCTGCAGAGAAAGTCTCTGAAGACTGCTGAATCCACACACGGGTTTAACTCTGGAAGTTGAGTGCACACATTGACAACCGTTCTGTTAGATAGCTGCGTTTTGGATTTAGAAGCAGATATTTCCCTGTGCTTACTGCTGTTTCTTCCCTATGCCGGTAATGGGCTGAAAACGCCTGTTTTGGGACTCTGCAGAGAAAGTCTCTGCAGACTGCTGAATCCACACACGGGTTTAACTCTGGAAGTTGAGTGCACACATTGACAACCGTTCTGTTAGATAGCTGCGTTTTGGATTTAGAAGCAGATATTTCCCTGTGCTTACTGCTGTTTCTTCCATATGCCGGTAATGGGCTGAAAACGCCTGTTTTGGGACTCTGCAGAGAAAGTCTCTGCAGACTGCTGAATCCACACACGGGTTTAACTCTGGAAGTTGAGTGCACACATTGACAACCGTTCTGTTAGATAGCTGCGTTTTGGATTTAGAAGCAGATATTTCCCTGTGCTTACTGCTGTTTCTTCCATATGCCGGTAATGGACTGAAAACGCCTGTTTTGGGACTCTGCAGAGAAAGTCTCTGCAGACTGCTGAATCCACACACGGGTTTAACTCTGGAAGTTGAGTGCACACATTGACAACCGTTCTGTTAGATAGCTGCGTTTTGGATTTAGAAGCAGATATTTCCCTGTGCTTACTGCTGTTTCTTCCATATGCCGGTAATGGGCTGAAAACGCCTGTTTTGGGACTCTGCAGAGAAAGTCTCTGAAGACTGCTGAATCCACACACGGGTTTAACTCTGGAAGTTGAGTGGACACATTGACAACCGTTCTGTTAGATAGCTGCGTTTTGGATTTAGAAGCAGATATTTCCCTGTGCTTACTGCTGTTTCTTCCATATGCCGGTAATGGGCTGAAAACGCCTGTTTTGGGACTCTGCAGAGAAAGTCTCTGCAGACTGCTGAATCCACACACGGGTTTAACTCTGGAAGTTGAGTGCACACATTGACAACCGTTCTGTTAGATAGCTGCATTTTGGATTTAGAAGCAGATATTTCCCTGTGCTTACTGCTGTTTCTTCCATATGCCGGTAATGGGCTGAAAACGCCTGTTTTGGGACTCTGCAGAGAAAGTCTCTGCAGACTGCTGAATCCACACACGGGTTTAACTCTGGAAATTGAGTGCACACATTGACAACCGTTCTGTTAGATAGCTGCGTTTTGGATTTAGAAGCAGATATTTCCCTGTGCTTACTGCTGTTTCTTCCATATGCCGGTAATGGGCTGAAAACGCCTGTTTTGGGACTCTGCAGAGAAAGTCTCTGCAGACTGCTGAATCCACACACGGGTTTAACTCTGGAAGTTGAGTGCACACATTGACAACCGTTCTGTTAGATAGCTGCGTTTTGGATTTAGAAGCAGATATTTCCCTGTGCTTACTGCTGTTTCTTCCATATGCCGGTAATGGGCTGAAAACGCCTGTTTTGGGACTCTGCAGAGAAAGTCTCTGCAGACTGCTGAATCCACACACGGGTTTAACTCTGGAAGTTGAGTGCACACATTGACAACCGTTCTGTTAGATAGCTGCGTTTTGGATTTAGAAGCAGATATTTCCCTGTGCTTACTGCTGTTTCTTCCATATGCCGGTAATGGGCTGAAAACGCCTGTTTTGGGACTCTGCAGAGAAAGTCTCTGCAGACTGCTGAATCCACACACGGGTTTAACTCTGGAAGTTGAGTGCACACATTGACAACCGTTCTGTTAGATAGCTGCATTTTGGATTTAGAAGCAGATATTTCCCTGTGCTTACTGCTGTTTCTTCCATATGCCGGTAATGGGCTGAAAACGCCTGTTTTGGGACTCTGCAGAGAAAGTCTCTGCAGACTGCTGAATCCACACACGGGTTTAACTCTGGAAGTTGAGTGCACACATTGACAACCGTTTTGTTAGATAGCTGCGTTTTGGATTTAGAAGAAGATATTTCCCTGTGCTTACTGCTGTTTCTTCCATATGCCGGTAATGGGCTGAAAACGCCTGTTTTGGGACTCTGCAGAGAAAGTCTCTGCAGACTGCTGAATCCACACACGGGTTTAACTCTGGAAGTTGAGTGCACACATTGACAACCGTTCTGTTAGATAGCTGCGTTTTGGATTTAGAAGCAGATATTTCCCTGTGCTTACTGCTGTTTCTTCCATAGGCCGGTAATGGGCTGAAAACGCCTGTTTTGGGACTCTGCAGAGAAAGTCTCTGCAGACTGCTGAATCCACACACGGGTTTAACTCTGGAAGTTGAGTGCACACATTGACAACCGTTCTGTTAGATAGCTGCGTTTTGGATTTAGAAGCAGATATTTCCCTGTGCTTACTGCTGTTTCTTCCATATGCCGGTAATGGGCTGAAAACGCCTGTTTTGGGACTCTGCAGAGAAAGTCTCTGCAGACTGCTGAATCCACACACGGGTTTAACTCTGGAAGTTGAGTGCACACATTGACAACCGTTCTGTTAGATAGCTGCGTTTTGGATTTAGAAGCAGATATTTCCCTGTGCTTACTGCTGTTTCTTCCCTATGCCGGTAATGGGCTGAAAACGCCTGTTTTGGGACTCTGCAGAGAAAGTCTCTGCAGACTGCTGAATCCACACACGGGTTTAACTCTGGAAGTTGAGTGCACACATTGACAACCGTTCTGTTAGATAGCTGCGTTTTGGATTTAGAAGCAGATATTTCCCTGTGCTTACTGCTGTTTCTTCCCTATGCCGGTAATGGGCTGAATACGCCTGTTTTGGACTCTGCAGAGAAAGTCTCTGCAGACTGCTGAATCCACACACGGGTTTAACTCTGGAAGTTGAGTGCACACATTGACAACCGTTCTGTTAGATAGCTGCGTTTTGGATTTAGAAGCAGATATTTCCCTGTGCTTACTGCTGTTTCTTCCCTATGCCGGTAATGGGCTGAAAACGCCTGTTTTGGGACTCTGCAGAGAAAGTCTCTGCAGACTGCTGAATCCACACACGGGTTTAACGCTGGATGTTGAGTGCACACATTGACAACCGTTCTGTTAGATAGCTGCGTTTTGGATTTAGAAGCAGATATTTCCCTGTGCTTACTGCTGTTTCTTCCCTATGCCGGTAATGGGCTGAAAACGCCTGTTTTGGGACTCTGCATAGAAAGTCTCTGCAGACTGCTGAATCCACACACGGGTTTAACTCTGGAAGTTCAGTGCACACATTGACAACCGTTCTGTTAGATAGCTGCGTTTTGGATTTACAAGCAGATATTTCCCTGTGCTTACTGCTGTTTCTTCCATATGCCGGTAATGGGCTGAAAACGCCTGTTTTGGGACTCTGCAGAGAAAGTCTCTGCAGACTGCTGAATCCACACACGGGTTTAACTCTGGAAGTTGAGTGCACACATTGACAACCGTTCTGTTAGAGAGCTGCGTTTTGGATTTAGAAGCAGATATTTCCCTGTGCTTACTGCTGTTTCTTCCATATGCCGGTAATGGGCTGAAAACGCCTGTTTTGGGACTCTGCAGAGAAAGTCTCTGAAGACTGCTGAATCCACACACGGGTTTAACTCTGGAAGTTGAGTGCACACATTGACAACCGTTCTGTTAGATAGCTGCGTTTTGGATTTAGAAGCAGATATTTCCCTGTGCTTACTGCTGTTTCTTCCATATGCCGGTAATGGGCTGAAAACGCCTGTTTTGGGACTCTGCAGAGAAAGTCTCTGCAGACTGCTGAATCCACACACGGGTTTAACTCTGGAAGTTGAGTGCACACATTGACAACCGTTCTGTTAGATAGCTGCGTTTTGGATTTAGAAGCAGATATTTCCCTGTGCTTACTGCTGTTTCTTCCCTATGCCGGTAATGGACTGAAAACGCCTGTTTTGGGACTCTGCAGAGAAAGTCTCTGCAGACTGCTGAATCCACACACGGGTTTAACTCTGGAAGTTGAGTGCACACATTGACAACCGTTCTGTTAGATAGCTGCGTTTTGGATTTAGAAGCAGATATTTCCCTGTGCTTACTGCTGTTTCTTCCATAGGCCGGTAATGGGCTGAAAACGCCTGTTTTGGGACTCTGCAGAGAAAGTCTCTGCAGACTGCTGAATCCACACACGGGTTTAACTCTGGAAGTTGAGTGCACACATTGACAACCGTTCTGTTAGATAGCTGCGTTTTGGATTTAGAAGCAGATATTTCCCTGTGCTTACTGCTGTTTCTTCCATATGCCGGTAATGGGCTGAAAACGCCTGTTTTGGGACTCTGCAGAGAAAGTCTCTGCAGACTGCTGAATCCACACACGGGTTTAACTCTGGAAGTTGAGTGCACACATTGACAACCGTTCTGTTAGATAGCTGCGTTTTGGATTTAGAAGCAGATATTTCCCTGTGCTTACTGCTGTTTCTTCCCTATGCCGGTAATGGACTGAAAACGCCTGTTTTGGGACTCTGCAGAGAAAGTCTCTGCAGACTGCTGAATCCACACACGGGTTTAACTCTGGAAGTTGAGTGCACACATTGACAACCGTTCTGTTAGATAGCTGCGTTTTGGATTTAGAAGCAGATATTTCCCTGTGCTTACTGCTGTTTCTTCCCTATGCCGGTAATGGGCTGAAAACGCCTGTTTTGGGACTCTGCAGAGAAAGTCTCTGCAGACTGCTGAATCCACACACGGGTTTAACTCTGGAAGTTGAGTGCACACATTGACAACCGTTCTGTTAGATAGCTGCGTTTTGGATTTAGAAGCAGATATTTCCCTGTGCTTACTGCTGTTTCTTCCATATGCCGGTAATGGGCTGAAAACGCCTGTTTTGGGACTCTGCAGAGAAAGTCTCTGCAGACTGCTGAATCCACACACGGGTTTAACTCTGGAAGTTGAGTGCACACATTGACAACCGTTCTGTTAGATAGCTGCGTTTTGGATTTAGAAGCAGATATTTCCCTGTGCTTACTGCTGTTTCTTCCATATGCCGGTAATGGGCTGAAAACGCCGGTTTTGGGACTCTGCAGAGAAAGTCTCTGCAGACTGCTGAATCCACACACGGGTTTAACTCTGGAAGTTGAGTGCACACATTGACAACCGTTCTGTTAGATAGCTGCGTTTTGGATTTAGAAGCAGATATTTCCCTGAGCTTACTGCTGTTTCTTCCATATGCCGGTAATGGGCTGAAAACGCCTGTTTTTGGACTCTGCAGAGAAAGTCTCTGAAGACTGCTGAATCCACACACGGGTTTAACTCTGGAAGTTGAGTGCACACATTGACAACCGTTCTGTTAGATAGCTGCGTTTTGGATTTAGAAGCAGATATTTCCCTGTGCTTACTGCTGTTTCTTCCCTATGCCGGTAATGGGCTGAAAACGCCTGTTTTGGGACTCTGCAGAGAAAGTCTCTGCAGACTGCTGAATCCACACACGGGTTTAACTCTGGAAGTTGAGTGCACACATTGACAACCGTTCTGTTAGATAGCTGCGTTTTGGATTTAGAAGCAGATATTTCCCTGTGCTTACTGCTGTTTCTTCCATATGCCGGTAATGGGCTGAAAACGCCTGTTTTGGGACTCTGCAGAGAAAGTCTCTGCAGACTGCTGAATCCACACACGGGTTTAACTCTGGAAGTTGAGTGCACACATTGACAACCGTTCTGTTAGATAGCTGCGTTTTGGATTTAGAAGCAGATATTTCCCTGTGCTTACTGCTGTTTCTTCCATATGCCGGTAATGGACTGAAAACGCCTGTTTTGGGACTCTGCAGAGAAAGTCTCTGCAGACTGCTGAATCCACACACGGGTTTAACTCTGGAAGTTGAGTGCACACATTGACAACCGTTCTGTTAGATAGCTGCGTTTTGGATTTAGAAGCAGATATTTCCCTGTGCTTACTGCTGTTTCTTCCATATGCCGGTAATGGGCTGAAAACGCCTGTTTTGGGACTCTGCAGAGAAAGTCTCTGAAGACTGCTGAATCCACACACGGGTTTAACTCTGGAAGTTGAGTGGACACATTGACAACCGTTCTGTTAGATAGCTGCGTTTTGGATTTAGAAGCAGATATTTCCCTGTGCTTACTGCTGTTTCTTCCATATGCCGGTAATGGGCTGAAAACGCCTGTTTTGGGACTCTGCAGAGAAAGTCTCTGCAGACTGCTGAATCCACACACGGGTTTAACTCTGGAAGTTGAGTGCACACATTGACAACCGTTCTGTTAGATAGCTGCATTTTGGATTTAGAAGCAGATATTTCCCTGTGCTTACTGCTGTTTCTTCCATATGCCGGTAATGGGCTGAAAACGCCTGTTTTGGGACTCTGCAGAGAAAGTCTCTGCAGACTGCTGAATCCACACACGGGTTTAACTCTGGAAATTGAGTGCACACATTGACAACCGTTCTGTTAGATAGCTGCGTTTTGGATTTAGAAGCAGATATTTCCCTGTGCTTACTGCTGTTTCTTCCATATGCCGGTAATGGGCTGAAAACGCCTGTTTTGGGACTCTGCAGAGAAAGTCTCTGCAGACTGCTGAATCCACACACGGGTTTAACTCTGGAAGTTGAGTGCACACATTGACAACCGTTCTGTTAGATAGCTGCGTTTTGGATTTAGAAGCAGATATTTCCCTGTGCTTACTGCTGTTTCTTCCATATGCCGGTAATGGGCTGAAAACGCCTGTTTTGGGACTCTGCAGAGAAAGTCTCTGCAGACTGCTGAATCCACACACGGGTTTAACTCTGGAAGTTGAGTGCACACATTGACAACCGTTCTGTTAGATAGCTGCGTTTTGGATTTAGAAGCAGATATTTCCCTGTGCTTACTGCTGTTTCTTCCATATGCCGGTAATGGGCTGAAAACGCCTGTTTTGGGACTCTGCAGAGAAAGTCTCTGCAGACTGCTGAATCCACACACGGGTTTAACTCTGGAAGTTGAGTGCACACATTGACAACCGTTCTGTTAGATAGCTGCATTTTGGATTTAGAAGCAGATATTTCCCTGTGCTTACTGCTGTTTCTTCCATATGCCGGTAATGGGCTGAAAACGCCTGTTTTGGGACTCTGCAGAGAAAGTCTCTGCAGACTGCTGAATCCACACACGGGTTTAACTCTGGAAATTGAGTGCACACATTGACAACCGTTCTGTTAGATAGCTGCGTTTTGGATTTAGAAGCAGATATTTCCCTGTGCTTACTGCTGTTTCTTCCATATGCCGGTAATGGGCTGAAAACGCCTGTTTTGGGACTCTGCAGAGAAAGTCTCTGCAGACTGCTGAATCCACACACGGGTTTAACTCTGGAAGTTGAGTGCACACATTGACAACCGTTCTGTTAGATAGCTGCGTTTTGGATTTAGAAGCAGATATTTCCCTGTGCTTACTGCTGTTTCTTCCATATGCCGGTAATGGGCTGAAAACGCCTGTTTTGGTACTCTGCAGAGAAAGTCTCTGCAGACTGCTGAATCCACACACGGGTTTAACTCTGGAAGTTGAGTGCACACATTGAAAACCGTTCTGTTAGATAGCTGCGTTTTGGATTTAGAAGCAGATATTTCCCTGTGCTTACTGCTGTTTCTTCCATAGGCCGGTAATGGGCTGAAAACGCCTGTTTTGGGACTCTGCAGAGAAAGTCTCTGCAGACTGCTGAATCCACACACGGGTTTAACTCTGGAAGTTGAGTGCACACATTGACAACCGTTCTGTTAGATAGCTGCGTTTTGGATTTAGAAGCAGATATTTCCCTGTGCTTAGTGCTGTTTCTTCCATAGGCCGGTAATGGGCTGAAAACGCCTGTTTTGGGACTCTGCAGAGAAAGTCTCTGCAGACTGCTGAATCCACACACGGGTTTAACTCTGGAAGTTGAGTGCACACATTGACAACCGTTCTGTTAGATTGCTGCGTTTTGGATTTAGAAGCAGATATTTCCCTGTGCTTACTGCTGTTTCTTCCATATGCCGGTAATGGGCTGAAAACGCCTGTTTTGGGACTCTGCAGAGAAAGTCTCTGCAGACTGCTGAATCCACACACGGGTTTAACTCTGGAAGTTGAGTGCACACATTGACAACCGTTCTGTTAGATAGCTGCGTTTTGGATTTAGAAGCAGATATTTCCCTGTGCTTACTGCTGTTTCTTCCATATGCCGGTAATGGGCTGAAAACGCCTGTTTTGGGACTCTGCAGAGAAAGTCTCTGCAGACTGCTGAATCCACACACGGGTTTAACTCTGGAAGTTGAGTGCACACATTGACAACCGTTCTGTTAGATAGCTGCGTTTTGGATTTAGAAGCAGATATTTCCCTGTGCTTACTGCTGTTTCTTCCATATGCCGGTAATGGGCTGAAAACGCCTGTTTTGGGACTCTGCAGAGAAAGTCTCTGCAGACTGCCGAATCCACACACGGGTTTAACTCTGGAAGTTGAGTGCACACATTGAAAACCGTTCTGTTAGATAGCTGCGTTTTGGATTTAGAAGCAGATATTTCCCTGTGCTTACTGCTGTTTCTTCCCTATGCCGGTAATGGGCTGAAAACGCCTGTTTTGGGACTCTGCAGAGAAAGTCTCTGCAGACTGCTGAATCCACACACGGGTTTAACTCTGGAAGTTGAGTGCACACATTGACAACCGTTCTGTTAGATAGCTGCGTTTTGGATTTAGAAGCAGATATTTCCCTGTGCTTACTGCTGTTTCTTCCATATGCCGGTAATGGGCTGAAAACGCCTGTTTTGGGACTCTGCAGAGAAAGTCTCTGCAGACTGCTGAATCCACACACGGGTTTAACTCGGGAAGTTGAGTGCACACATTGACAACCGTTCTGTTAGATAGCTGCGTTTTGGATTTAGAAGCAGATATTTCCCTGTGCTTACTGCTGTTTCTTCCATATGCCGGTAATGGGCTGAAAACGCCTGTTTTGGGACTCTGCAGAGAAAGTCTCTGCAGACTGCTGAATCCACACACGGGTTTAACTCTGGAAGTTGAGTGCACACATTGACAACCGTTCTGTTAGATAGCTGCGTTTTGGATTTAGAAGCAGATATTTCCCTGTGCTTACTGCTGTTTCTTCCATATGCCGGTAATGGGCTGAAAACGCCTGTTTTGGGACTCTGCAGAGAAAGTCTCTGCAGACTGCTGAATCCACACACGGGTTTAACTCTGGAAGTTGAGTGCACACATTGACAACCGTTCTGTTAGATAGCTGCGTTTTGGATTTAGAAGCAGATATTTCCCTGTGCTTACTGCTGTTTCTTCCATATGCCGGTAATGGGCTGAAAACGCCTGTTTTGGGACTCTGCAGAGAAAGTCTCTGCAGACTGCCGAATCCACACACGGGTTTAACTCTGGAAGTTGAGTGCACACATTGAAAACCGTTCTGTTAGATAGCTGCGTTTTGGATTTAGAAGCAGATATTTCCCTGTGCTTACTGCTGTTTCTTCCCTATGCCGGTAATGGGCTGAAAACGCCTGTTTTGGGACTCTGCAGAGAAAGTCTCTGCAGACTGCTGAATCCACACACGGGTTTAACTCTGGAAGTTGAGTGCACACATTGACAACCGTTCTGTTAGATAGCTGCGTTTTGGATTTAGAAGCAGATATTTCCCTGTGCTTACTGCTGTTTCTTCCATATGCCGGTAATGGGCTGAAAACGCCTGTTTTGGGACTCTGCAGAGAAAGTCTCTGCAGACTGCTGAATCCACACACGGGTTTAACTCGGGAAGTTGAGTGCACACATTGACAACCGTTCTGTTAGATAGCTGCGTTTTGGATTTAGAAGCAGATATTTCCCTGTGCTTACTGCTGTTTCTTCCATATGCCGGTAATGGGCTGAAAACGCCTGTTTTGGGACTCTGCAGAGAAAGTCTCTGCAGACTGCTGAATCCACACACGGGTTTAACTCTGGAAGTTGAGTGCACACATTGACAACCGTTCTGTTAGATAGCTGCGTTTTGGATTTAGAAGCAGATATTTCCCTGTGCTTACTGCTGTTTCTTCCATATGCCGGTAATGGGCTGAAAACGCCTGTTTTGGGACTCTGCAGAGAAAGTCTCTGCAGACTGCTGAATCCACACACGGGTTTAACTCTGGAAGTTGAGTGCACACATTGACAACCGTTCTGTTAGATAGCTGCGTTTTGGATTTAGAAGCAGATATTTCCCTGTGCTTACTGCTGTTTCTTCCATATGCCGGTAATGGGCTGAAAACGCCTGTTTTGGGACTCTGCAGAGAAAGTCTCTGCAGACTGCTGAATCCACACACGGGTTTAACTCTGGAAGTTGAGTGCACACATTGACAACCGTTCTGTTAGATAGCTGCGTTTTGGATTTAGAAGCAGATATTTCCCTGTGCTTACTGCTGTTTCTTCCATATGCCGGTAATGGGCTGAAAACGCCTGTTTTGGGACTCTGCAGAGAAAGTCTCTGCAGACTGCTGAATCCACACACGGGTTTAACTCTGGAAGTTGAGTGCACACATTGACAACCGTTCTGTTAGATAGCTGCGTTTTGGATTTAGAAGCAGATATTTCCCTGTGCTTACTGCTGTTTCTTCCATATGCCGGTAATGGGCTGAAAACGCCTGTTTTGGGACTCTGCAGAGAAAGTCTCTGCAGACTGCTGAATCCACACACGGGTTTAACTCTGGAAGTTGAGTGCACACATTGACAACCGTTCTGTTAGATAGCTGCGTTTTGGATTTAGAAGCAGATATTTCCCTGTGCTTACTGCTGTTTCTTCCATATGCCGGTAATGGGCTGAAAACGCCTGTTTTGGGACTCTGCAGAGAAAGTCTCTGCAGACTGCTGAATCCACACACGGGTTTAACTCTGGAAGTTGAGTGCACACATTGACAACCGTTCTGTTAGATAGCTGCATTTTGGATTTAGAAGCAGATATTTCCCTGTGCTTACTGCTGTTTCTTCCATATGCCGGTAATGGGCTGAAAACGCCTGTTTTGGGACTCTGCAGAGAAAGTCTCTGCAGACTGCTGAATCCACACACGGGTTTAACTCTGGAAATTGAGTGCACACATTGACAACCGTTCTGTTAGATAGCTGCGTTTTGGATTTAGAAGCAGATATTTCCCTGTGCTTACTGCTGTTTCTTCCATATGCCGGTAATGGGCTGAAAACGCCTGTTTTGGGACTCTGCAGAGAAAGTCTCTGCAGACTGCTGAATCCACACACGGGTTTAACTCTGGAAGTTGAGTGCACACATTGACAACCGTTCTGTTAGATAGCTGCGTTTTGGATTTAGAAGCAGATATTTCCCTGTGCTTACTGCTGTTTCTTCCATAGGCCGGTAATGGGCTGAAAACGCCTGTTTTGGGACTCTGCAGAGAAAGTCTCTGCAGACTGCTGAATCCACACACGGGTTTAACTCTGGAAGTTGAGTGCACACATTGACAACCGTTCTGTTAGATAGCTGCGTTTTGGATTTAGAAGCAGATATTTCCCTGTGCTTACTGCTGTTTCTTCCATATGCCGGTAATGGGCTGAAAACGCCTGTTTTGGGACTCTGCAGAGAAAGTCTCTGCAGACTGCTGAATCCACACACGGGTTTAACTCTGGAAGTTGAGTGCACACATTGACAACCGTTCTGTTAGATAGCTGCGTTTTGGATTTAGAAGCAGATATTTCCCTGTGCTTACTGCTGTTTCTTCCATAGGCCGGTAATGGGCTGAAAACGCCTGTTTTGGGACTCTGCAGAGAAAGTCTCTGCAGACTGCTGAATCCACACACGGGTTTAACTCTGGAAGTTGAGTGCACACATTGACAACCGTTCTGTTAGATAGCTGCGTTTTGGATTTAGAAGCAGATATTTCCCTGTGCTTACTGCTGTTTCTTCCATATGCCGGTAATGGGCTGAAAACGCCTGTTTTGGGACTCTGCAGAGAAAGTCTCTGCAGACTGCTGAATCCACACACGGGTTTAACTCTGGAAGTTGAGTGCACACATTGACAACCGTTCTGTTAGATAGCTGCATTTTGGATTTAGAAGCAGATATTTCCCTGTGCTTACTGCTGTTTCTTCCATATGCCGGTAATGGGCTGAAAACGCCTGTTTTGGGACTCTGCAGAGAAAGTCTCTGCAGACTGCTGAATCCACACACGGGTTTAACTCTGGAAATTGAGTGCACACATTGACAACCGTTCTGTTAGATAGCTGCGTTTTGGATTTAGAAGCAGATATTTCCCTGTGCTTACTGCTGTTTCTTCCATATGCCGGTAATGGGCTGAAAACGCCTGTTTTGGGACTCTGCAGAGAAAGTCTCTGCAGACTGCTGAATCCACACACGGGTTTAACTCTGGAAGTTGAGTGCACACATTGAAAACCGTTCTGTTAGATAGCTGCGTTTTGGATTTAGAAGCAGATATTTCCCTGTGCTTACTGCTGTTTCTTCCATAGGCCGGTAATGGGCTGAAAACGCCTGTTTTGGGACTCTGCAGAGAAAGTCTCTGCAGACTGCTGAATCCACACACGGGTTTAACTCTGGAAGTTGAGTGCACACATTGACAACCGTTCTGTTAGATAGCTGCGTTTTGGATTTAGAAGCAGATATTTCCCTGTGCTTACTGCTGTTTCTTCCATAGGCCGGTAATGGGCTGAAAACGCCTGTTTTGGGACTCTGCAGAGAAAGTCTCTGCAGACTGCTGAATCCACACACGGGTTTAACTCTGGAAGTTGAGTGCACACATTGACAACCGTTCTGTTAGATTGCTGCGTTTTGGATTTAGAAGCAGATATTTCCCTGTGCTTACTGCTGTTTCTTCCATATGCCGGTAATGGGCTGAAAACGCCTGTTTTGGGACTCTGCAGAGAAAGTCTCTGCAGACTGCTGAATCCACACACGGGTTTAACTCTGGAAGTTGAGTGCACACATTGACAACCGTTCTGTTAGATAGCTGCGTTTTGGATTTAGAAGCAGATATTTCCCTGTGCTTACTGCTGTTTCTTCCATATGCCGGTAATGGGCTGAAAACGCCTGTTTTGGGACTCTGCAGAGAAAGTCTCTGCAGACTGCTGAATCCACACACGGGTTTAACTCTCGAAGTTGAGTGCACACATTGACAACCGTTCTGTTAGATAGCTGCGTTTTGGATTTAGAAGCAGATATTTCCCTGTGCTTACTGCTGTTTCTTCCATATGCCGGTAATGGGCTGAAAACGCCTGTTTTGGGACTCTGCAGAGAAAGTCTCTGCAGACTGCTGAATCCACACACGGGTTTAACTCTGGAAGTTGAGTGCACACATTGACAACCGTTCTGTTAGATAGCTGCGTTTTGGATTTAGAAGCAGATATTTCCCTGTGCTTACTGCTGTTTCTTCCATATGCCGGTAATGGGCTGAAAACGCCTGTTTTGGGACTCTGCAGAGAAAGTCTCTGCAGACTGCTGAATCCACACACGGGTTTAACTCTGGAAGTTGAGTGCACACATTGACAACCGTTCTGTTAGATAGCTGCGTTTTGGATTTAGAAGCAGATATTTCCCTGTGCTTACTGCTGTTTCTTCGATATGCCGGTAATGGGCTGAAAACGCCTGTTTTGGGACTCTGCAGAGAAAGTCTCTGCAGACTGCCGAATCCACACACGGGTTTAACTCTGGAAGTTGAGTGCACACATTGAAAACCGTTCTGTTAGATAGCTGCGTTTTGGATTTAGAAGCAGATATTTCCCTGTGCTTACTGCTGTTTCTTCCCTATGCCGGTAATGGGCTGAAAACGCCTGTTTTGGGACTCTGCAGAGAAAGTCTCTGCAGACTGCTGAATCCACACACGGGTTTAACTCTGGAAGTTGAGTGCACACATTGACAACCGTTCTGTTAGATAGCTGCGTTTTGGATTTAGAAGCAGATATTTCCCTGTGCTTACTGCTGTTTCTTCCATATGCCGGTAATGGGCTGAAAACGCCTGTTTTGGGACTCTGCAGAGAAAGTCTCTGCAGACTGCTGAATCCACACACGGGTTTAACTCGGGAAGTTGAGTGCACACATTGACAACCGTTCTGTTAGATAGCTGCGTTTTGGATTTAGAAGCAGATATTTCCCTGTGCTTACTGCTGTTTCTTCCATATGCCGGTAATGGGCTGAAAACGCCTGTTTTGGGACTCTGCAGAGAAAGTCTCTGCAGACTGCTGAATCCACACACGGGTTTAACTCTGGAAGTTGAGTGCACACATTGACAACCGTTCTGTTAGATAGCTGCGTTTTGGATTTAGAAGCAGATATTTCCCTGTGCTTACTGCTGTTTCTTCCATATGCCGGTAATGGGCTGAAAACGCCTGTTTTGGGACTCTGCAGAGAAAGTCTCTGCAGACTGCTGAATCCACACACGGGTTTAACTCTGGAAGTTGAGTGCACACATTGACAACCGTTCTGTTAGATAGCTGCGTTTTGGATTTAGAAGCAGATATTTCCCTGTGCTTACTGCTGTTTCTTCCATATGCCGGTAATGGGCTGAAAACGCCTGTTTTGGGACTCTGCAGAGAAAGTCTCTGCAGACTGCTGAATCCACACACGGGTTTAACTCTGGAAGTTGAGTGCACACATTGACAACCGTTCTGTTAGATAGCTGCGTTTTGGATTTAGAAGCAGATATTTCCCTGTGCTTACTGCTGTTTCTTCCATATGCCGGTAATGGGCTGAAAACGCCTGTTTTGGGACTCTGCAGAGAAAGTCTCTGCAGACTGCTGAATCCACACACGGGTTTAACTCTGGAAGTTGAGTGCACACATTGACAACCGTTCTGTTAGATAGCTGCGTTTTGGATTTAGAAGCAGATATTTCCCTGTGCTTACTGCTGTTTCTTCCATATGCCGGTAATGGGCTGAAAACGCCTGTTTTGGGACTCTGCAGAGAAAGTCTCTGCAGACTGCCGAATCCACACACGGGTTTAACTCTGGAAGTTGAGTGCACACATTGACAACCGTTCTGTTAGATAGCTGCGTTTTGGATTTAGAAGCAGATATTTCCCTGTGCTTACTGCTGTTTCTTCCATATGCCGGTAATGGGCTGAAAACGCCTGTTTTGGGACTCTGCAGAGAAAGTCTCTGCAGACTGCTGAATCCACACACGGGTTTAACTCTGGAAGTTGAGTGCACACATTGACAACCGTTCTGTTAGATAGCTGCATTTTGGATTTAGAAGCAGATATTTCCCTGTGCTTACTGCTGTTTCTTCCATATGCCGGTAATGGGCTGAAAACGCCTGTTTTGGGACTCTGCAGAGAAAGTCTCTGCAGACTGCTGAATCCACACACGGGTTTAACTCTGGAAATTGAGTGCACACATTGACAACCGTTCTGTTAGATAGCTGCGTTTTGGATTTAGAAGCAGATATTTCCCTGTGCTTACTGCTGTTTCTTCCATATGCCGGTAATGGGCTGAAAACGCCTGTTTTGGGACTCTGCAGAGAAAGTCTCTGCAGACTGCTGAATCCACACACGGGTTTAACTCTGGAAGTTGAGTGCACACATTGACAACCGTTCTGTTAGATAGCTGCGTTTTGGATTTAGAAGCAGATATTTCCCTGTGCTTACTGCTGTTTCTTCCATAGGCCGGTAATGGGCTGAAAACGCCTGTTTTGGGACTCTGCAGAGAAAGTCTCTGCAGACTGCTGAATCCACACACGGGTTTAACTCTGGAAGTTGAGTGCACACATTGACAACCGTTCTGTTAGATTGCTGCGTTTTGGATTTAGAAGCAGATATTTCCCTGTGCTTACTGCTGTTTCTTCCATATGCCGGTAATGGGCTGAAAACGCCTGTTTTGGGACTCTGCAGAGAAAGTCTCTGCAGACTGCTGAATCCACACACGGGTTTAACTCTGGAAGTTGAGTGCACACATTGACAACCGTTCTGTTAGATAGCTGCGTTTTGGATTTAGAAGCAGATATTTCCCTGTGCTTACTGCTGTTTCTTCCATATGCCGGTAATGGGCTGAAAACGCCTGTTTTGGGACTCTGCAGAGAAAGTCTCTGCAGACTGCTGAATCCACACACGGGTTTAACTCTGGAAGTTGAGTGCACACATTGACAACCGTTCTGTTAGATAGCTGCATTTTGGATTTAGAAGCAGATATTTCCCTGTGCTTACTGCTGTTTCTTCCATATGCCGGTAATGGGCTGAAAACGCCTGTTTTGGGACTCTGCAGAGAAAGTCTCTGCAGACTGCTGAATCCACACACGGGTTTAACTCTGGAAGTTGAGTGCACACATTGACAACCGTTCTGTTAGATAGCTGCGTTTTGGATTTAGAAGCAGATATTTCCCTGTGCTTACTGCTGTTTCTTCCATATGCCGGTAATGGGCTGAAAACGCCTGTTTTGGGACTCTGCAGAGAAAGTCTCTGCAGACTGCTGAATCCACACACGGGTTTAACTCTGGAAGTTGAGTGCACACATTGACAACCGTTCTGTTAGATAGCTGCGTTTTTGGATTTAGAAGCAGATATTTCCCTGTGCTTACTGCTGTTTCTTCCCTATGCCGGTAATGGGCTGAAAACGCCTGTTTTGGGACTCTGCAGAGAAAGTCTCTGCAGACTGCTGAATCCACACACGGGTTTAACTCTGGAAGTTGAGTGCACACATTGACAACCGTTCTGTTAGATAGCTGCGTTTTGGATTTAGAAGCAGATATTTCCCTGTGCTTACTGCTGTTTCTTCCATATGCCGGTAATGGGCTGAAAACGCCTGTTTTGGGACTCTGCAGAGAAAGTCTCTGCAGACTGCTGAATCCACACACGGGTTTAACTCTGGAAGTTGAGTGCACACATTGACAACCGTTCTGTTAGATAGCTGCGTTTTGGATTTAGAAGCAGATATTTCCCTGTGCTTACTGCTGTTTCTTCCATATGCCGGTAATGGGCTGAAAACGCCTGTTTTGGGACTCTGCAGAGAAAGTCTCTGCAGACTGCTGAATCCACACACGGGTTTAACTCTGGAAGTTGAGTGCACACATTGACAACTGTTCTGTTAGATAGCTGCGTTTTGGATTTAGAAGCAGATATTTCCCTGTGCTTACTGCTGTTTCTTCCATATGCCGGTAATGGGCTGAAAACGCCTGTTTTGGGACTCTGCAGAGAAAGTCTCTGCAGACTGCTGAATCCACACACGGGTTTAACTCTGGAAGTTGAGTGCACACATTGACAACCGTTCTGTTAGATAGCTGCGTTTTGGATTTAGAAGCAGATATTTCCCTGTGCTTACTGCTGTTTCTTCCATATGCCGGTAATGGGCTGAAAACGCCTGTTTTGGGTCTCTGCAGAGAAAGTCTCTGCAGACTGCTGAATCCACACACGGGTTTAACTCTGGAAGTTGAGTGCACACATTGACAACCGTTCTGTTAGATAGCTGCGTTTTGGATTTAGAAGCAGATATTTCCCTGTGCTTACTGCTGTTTCTTCCATATGCCGGTAATGGGCTGAAAACGCCTGTTTTGGGACTCTGCAGAGAAAGTCTCTGCAGACTGCTGAATCCACACACGGGTTTAACTCTGGAAGTTCAGTGCACACATTGACAACCGTTCTGTTAGATAGCTGCGTTTTGGATTTAGAAGCAGATATTTCCCTGTGCTTACTGCTGTTTCTTCCATATGCCGGTAATGGGCTGAAAACGCCTGTTTTGGGACTCTGCAGAGAAAGTCTCTGCAGACTGCTGAATCCACACACGGGTTTAACTCTGGAAGTTGAGTGCACACATTGACAACCGTTCTGTTAGATAGCTGCGTTTTGGATTTAGAAGCAGATATTTCCCTGTGCTTACTGCTGTTTCTTCCATATGCCGGTAATGGGCTGAAAACGCCTGTTTTGGGACTCTGCAGAGAAAGTCTCTGCAGACTGCTGAATCCACACACGGGTTTAACTCTGGAAGTTGAGTGCACACATTGACAACCGTTCTGTTAGATAGCTGCGTTTTGGATTTAGAAGCAGATATTTCCCTGTGCTTACTGCTGTTTCTTCCATATGCCGGTAATGGGCTGAAAACGCCTGTTTTGGGACTCTGCAGAGAAAGTCTCTGCAGACTGCTGAATCCACACACGGGTTTAACTCTGGAAGTTGAGTGCACACATTGACAACCGTTCTGTTAGATAGCTGCGTTTTGGATTTAGAAGCAGATATTTCCCTGTGCTTACTGCTGTTTCTTCCATATGCCGGTAATGGGCTGAAAACGCCTGTTTTGGGACTCTGCAGAGAAAGTCTCTGCAGACTGCTGAATCCACACACGGGTTTAACTCTGGAAGTTGAGTGCACACATTGACAACCGTTCTGTTAGATAGCTGCGTTTTGGATTTAGAAGCAGATATTTCCCTGTGCTTACTGCTGTTTCTTCCATATGCCGGTAATGGGCTGAAAACGCCTGTTTTGGGACTCTGCAGAGAAAGTCTCTGCAGACTGCTGAATCCACACACGGGTTTAACTCTGGAAGTTGAGTGCACACATTGACAACCGTTCTGTTAGATAGCTGCGTTTTGGATTTAGAAGCAGATATTTCCCTGTGCTTACTGCTGTTTCTTCCATATGCCGGTAATGGGCTGAAAACGCCTGTTTTGGGACTCTGCAGAGAAAGTCTCTGCAGACTGCTGAATCCACACACGGGTTTAACTCTGGAAGTTGAGTGCACACATTGACAACCGTTCTGTTAGATAGCTGCGTTTTGGATTTAGAAGCAGATATTTCCCTGTGCTTACTGCTGTTTCTTCCATATGCCGGTAATGGGCTGAAAACGCCTGTTTTGGGACTCTGCAGAGAAAGTCTCTGCAGACTGCTGAATCCACACACGGGTTTAACTCTGGAAGTTGAGTGCACACATTGACAACCGTTCTGTTAGATAGCTGCGTTTTGGATTTAGAAGCAGATATTTCCCTGTGCTTACTGCTGTTTCTTCCATATGCCGGTAATGGGCTGAAAACGCCTGTTTTCGGACTCTGCAGAGAAAGTCTCTGCAGACTGCTGAATCCACACACGGGTTTAACTCTGGAAGTTGAGTGCACACATTGACAACCGTTCTGTTAGATAGCTGCGTTTTGGATTTAGAAGCAGATATTTCCCTGTGCTTACTGCTGTTTCTTCCCTATGCCGGTAATGGGCTGAAAACGCCTGTTTTGGGACTCTGCAGAGAAAGCCTCTGCAGACTGCTGAATCCACACACGGGTTTAACTCTGGAAGTTGAGTGCACACACTGACAACCGTTCTGTTAGATAGCTGCGTTTTGGATTTAGAAGCAGATATTTCCCTGTGCTTACTGCTGTTTCTTCCATATGCCGGTAATGGGCTGAAAACGCCTGTTTTGGGACTCTGCAGAGAAAGTCTCTGCAGACTGCTGAATCCACACACGGGTTTAACTCTGGAAGTTGAGTGCACACATTGACAACCGTTCTGTTAGATAGCTGCGTTTTGGATTTAGAAGCAGATATTTCCCTGTGCTTACTGCTATTTCTTCCATATGCCGGTAATGGGCTGAAAACGCCTGTTTTGGGACTCTGCAGAGAAAGTCTCTGCAGACTGCCGAATCCACACACGGGTTTAACTCTGGAAGTTGAGTGCACACATTGACAACCGTTCTGTTAGATAGCTGCGTTTTGGATTTAGAAGCAGATATTTCCCTGTGCTTACTGCTGTTTCTTCCATATGCCGGTAATGGGCTGAAAACGCCTGTTTTGGGACTCTGCAGAGAAAGTCTCTGCAGACTGCCGAATCCACACACGGGTTTAACTCTGGAAGTTGAGTGCACACATTGACAACCGTTCTGTTAGATAGCTGCGTTTTGGATTTAGAAGCAGATATTTCCCTGTGCTTACTGCTGTTTCTTCCCTATGCCGGTAATGGGCTGAATACGCCTGTTTTGGACTCTGCAGAGAAAGTCTCTGCAGACTGCTGAATCCACACACGGGTTTAACTCTGGAAGTTGAGTGCACACATTGACAACCGTTCTGTTAGATAGCTGCGTTTTGGATTTAGAAGCAGATATTTCCCTGTGCTTACTGCTGCTTCTTCTATATGCCGGTAATGGGCTGAAAACGCCTGTTTTGGGACTCTGCAGAGAAAGTCTCTGCAGACTGCTGAATCCACACACGGGTTTAACTCTGGAAGTTGAGGGCACACATTGACAACCGTTCTGTTAGAAAGCTGCGTTATGGATTTAGAAGCAGATATTTCCCTGTGCTTACTGCTGTTTCTTCCATATGCCGGTAATCGGCTGAAAATGCCTGTTTTGGGACTCTGCAGAGAAAGTCTCTGCAGACTGCTGAATCCACACACGGGTTTAACTCTGGAAGTTGAGTGCACACATTGACAACCGTTCTGTTAGATAGCTGCGTTTTGGATTTAGAAGCAGATATTTCCCTGTGCTTACTGCTGTTTCTTCCATATGCCGGTAATGGGCTTAAAACGCCTGTTTTGGGACTCTGCAGAGAAAGTCTCTGCAGACTGCTGAATCCACACACGGGTTTAACTCTGGAAGTTGAGTGCACACATTGACAACGGTTCTGTTAGATAGCTGCGTTTTGGATTTAGAAGCAGATATTTCCCTTTGCTTACTGCTGTTTCTTCCATATGCCGGTAATGGGCTGAAAACGCCTGTTTTGGGACTCTGCAGAGAAAGTCTCTGCAGACTGCCGAATCCACACACGGGTTTAACTCTGGAAGTTGAGTGCACACATTGACAACCGTTCTGTTAGATAGCTGCGTTTTGGATTTAGAAGCAGATATTTCCCTGTGCTTACTGCTGTTTCTTCCATATGCCGGTAATGGGCTGAAAACGCCTGTTTTGGGACTCTGCAGAGAAAGTCTCTGCAGACTGCTGAATCCACACACGGGTTTAACTCTGGAAGTTGAGTGCACACATTGACAACCGTTCTGTTAGATAGCTGCGTTTTGGATTTAGAAGCAGATATTTCCCTGTGCTTACTGCTGTTTCTTCCATATGCCGGTAATGGGCTGAAAACGCCTGTTTTGGGACTCTGCAGAGAAAGTCTCTGCAGACTGCTGAATCCACACACGGGTTTAACTCTGGAAGTTGAGTGCACACATTGACAACCGTTCTGTTAGATAGCTGCGTTTTGGATTTAGAAGCAGATATTTCCCTGTGCTTACTGCTGTTTCTTCCATATGCCGGTAATGGGCTGAAAACGCCTGTTTTGGGACTCTGCAGAGAAAGTCTCTGCAGACTGCTGAATCCACACACGGGTTTAACTCTGGAAGTTGAGTGCACACATTGACAACCGTTCTGTTAGATAGCTTCGTTTTGGATTTAGAAGCAGATATTTCCCTGTGCTTACTGCTGTTTCTTCCATATGCCGGTAATGGGCTGAAAACGCCTGTTTTGGGACTCTGCAGAGAAAGTCTCTGCAGACTGCTGAATCCACACACGGGTTTAACTCTGGAAGTTGAGTGCACACATTGACAACCGTTCTGTTAGAGAGCTGCGTTTTGGATTTAGAAGCAGATATTTCCCTGTGCTTACTGCTGTTTCTTCCATATGCCGGTAATGGGCTGAAAACGCCTTTTTTGGGACTCTGCAGAGAAAGTCTCTGAAGACTGCTGAATCCACACACGGGTTTAACTCTGGAAGTTGAGTGCACACATTGACAACCGTTCTGTTAGATAGCTGCGTTTTGGATTTAGAAGCAGATATTTCCCTGTGCTTACTGCTGTTTCTTCCATATGCCGGTAATGGGCTGAAAGCGCCTGTTTTGGGACTCTGCAGAGAAAGTCTCTGCAGACTGCTGAATCCACACACGGGTTTAACTCTGGAAGTTGAGTGCACACATTGACAACCGTTCTGTTAGATAGCTGCGTTTTGGATTTAGAAGCAGATATTTCCCTGTGCTTACTGCTGTTTCTTCCCTATGCCGGTAATGGACTGAAAACGCCTGTTTTGGGACTCTGCAGAGAAAGTCTCTGCAGACTGCTGAATCCACACACGGGTTTAACTCTGGAAGTTGAGTGCACACATTGACAACCGTTCTGTTAGATAGCTGCGTTTTGGATTTAGAAGCAGATATTTCCCTGTGCTTACTGCTGTTTCTTCCCTATGCCGGTAATGGGCTGAAAACGCCTGTTTTGGGACTCTGCAGAGAAAGTCTCTGCAGACTGCTGAATCCACACACGGGTTTAACTCTGGAAGTTGAGTGCACACATTGACAACCGTTCTGTTAGATAGCTGCGTTTTGGATTTAGAAGCAGATATTTCCCTGTGCTTACTGCTGTTTCTTCCATATGCCGGTAATGGGCTGAAAACGTCTGTTTTGGGACTCTGCAGAGAAAGTCTCTGCAGACTGCTGAATCCACACACGGGTTTAACTCTGGAAGTTGAGTGCACACATTGACAACCGTTCTGTTAGATAGCTGCGTTTTGGATTTAGAAGCAGATATTTCCCTGTGCTTACTGCTGTTTCTTCCATATGCCGGTAATGGGCTGAAAACGCCGGTTTTGGGACTCTGCAGAGAAAGTCTCTGCAGACTGCTGAATCCACACACGGGTTTAACTCTGGAAGTTGAGTGCACACATTGACAACCGTTCTGTTAGATAGCTGCGTTTTGGATTTAGAAGCAGATATTTCCCTGAGCTTACTGCTGTTTCTTCCATATGCCGGTAATGGGCTGAAAACGCCTGTTTTTGGACTCTGCAGAGAAAGTCTCTGAAGACTGCTGAATCCACACACGGGTTTAACTCTGGAAGTTGAGTGCACACATTGACAACCGTTCTGTTAGATAGCTGCGTTTTGGATTTAGAAGCAGATATTTCCCTGTGCTTACTGCTGTTTCTTCCCTATGCCGGTAATGGGCTGAAAACGCCTGTTTTGGGACTCTGCAGAGAAAGTCTCTGCAGACTGCTGAATCCACACACGGGTTTAACTCTGGAAGTTGAGTGCACACATTGACAACCGTTCTGTTAGATAGCTGCGTTTTGGATTTAGAAGCAGATATTTCCCTGTGCTTACTGCTGTTTCTTCCATATGCCGGTAATGGGCTGAAAACGCCTGTTTTGGGACTCTGCAGAGAAAGTCTCTGCAGACTGCTGAATCCACACACGGGTTTAACTCTGGAAGTTGAGTGCACACATTGACAACCGTTCTGTTAGATAGCTGCGTTTTGGATTTAGAAGCAGATATTTCCCTGTGCTTACTGCTGTTTCTTCCATATGCCGGTAATGGACTGAAAACGCCTGTTTTGGGACTCTGCAGAGAAAGTCTCTGCAGACTGCTGAATCCACACACGGGTTTAACTCTGGAAGTTGAGTGCACACATTGACAACCGTTCTGTTAGATAGCTGCGTTTTGGATTTAGAAGCAGATATTTCCCTGTGCTTACTGCTGTTTCTTCCATATGCCGGTAATGGGCTGAAAACGCCTGTTTTGGGACTCTGCAGAGAAAGTCTCTGAAGACTGCTGAATCCACACACGGGTTTAACTCTGGAAGTTGAGTGGACACATTGACAACCGTTCTGTTAGATAGCTGCGTTTTGGATTTAGAAGCAGATATTTCCCTGTGCTTACTGCTGTTTCTTCCATATGCCGGTAATGGGCTGAAAACGCCTGTTTTGGGACTCTGCAGAGAAAGTCTCTGCAGACTGCTGAATCCACACACGGGTTTAACTCTGGAAGTTGAGTGCACACATTGACAACCGTTCTGTTATATAGCTGCGTTTTGGATTTAGAAGCAGATATTTCCCTGTGCTTACTGCTGTTTCTTCCATATGCCGGTAATGGGCTGAAAACGCCTGTTTTGGGACTCTGCAGAGAAAGTCTCTGCAGACTGCTGAATCCACACACGGGTTTAACTCTGGAAGTTGAGTGCACACATTGACAACCGTTCTGTTAGATAGCTGCGTTTTGGATTTAGAAGCAGATATTTCCCTGTGCTTACTGCTGTTTCTTCCATATGCCGGTAATGGGCTGAAAACGCCTGTTTTGGGACTCTGCAGAGAAAGTCTCTGCAGACTGCTGAATCCACACACGGGTTTAACTCTGGAAGTTGAGTGCACACATTGACAACCGTTCTGTTAGATAGCTGCATTTTGGATTTAGAAGCAGATATTTCCCTGTGCTTACTGCTGTTTCTTCCATATGCCGGTAATGGGCTGAAAACGCCTGTTTTGGGACTCTGCAGAGAAAGTCTCTGCAGACTGCTGAATCCACACACGGGTTTAACTCTGGAAATTGAGTGCACACATTGACAACCGTTCTGTTAGATAGCTGCGTTTTGGATTTAGAAGCAGATATTTCCCTGTGCTTACTGCTGTTTCTTCCATATGCCGGTAATGGGCTGAAAACGCCTGTTTTGGGACTCTGCAGAGAAAGTCTCTGCAGACTGCTGAATCCACACACGGGTTTAACTCTGGAAGTTGAGTGCACACATTGACAACCGTTCTGTTAGATAGCTGCGTTTTGGATTTAGAAGCAGATATTTCCCTGTGCTTACTGCTGTTTCTTCCATATGCCGGTAATGGGCTGAAAACGCCTGTTTTGGTACTCTGCAGAGAAAGTCTCTGCAGACTGCTGAATCCACACACGGGTTTAACTCTGGAAGTTGAGTGCACACATTGACAACCGTTCTGTTAGATAGCTGCGTTTTGGATTTAGAAGCAGATATTTCCCTGTGCTTACTGCTGTTTCTTCCATAGGCCGGTAATGGGCTGAAAACGCCTGTTTTGGGACTCTGCAGAGAAAGTCTCTGCAGACTGCTGAATCCACACACGGGTTTAACTCTGGAAGTTGAGTGCACACATTGACAACCGTTCTGTTAGATAGCTGCGTTTTGGATTTAGAAGCAGATATTTCTCTGTGCTTACTGCTGTTTCTTCCATAGGCCGGTAATGGGCTGAAAACGCCTGTTTTGGGACTCTGCAGAGAAAGTCTCTGCAGACTGCTGAATCCACACACGGGTTTAACTCTGGAAGTTGAGTGCACACATTGACAACCGTTCTGTTAGATTGCTGCGTTTTGGATTTAGAAGCAGATATTTCCCTGTGCTTACTGCTGTTTCTTCCATATGCCGGTAATGGGCTGAAAACGCCTGTTTTGGGACTCTGCAGAGAAAGTCTCTGCAGACTGCTGAATCCACACACGGGTTTAACTCTGGAAGTTGAGTGCACACATTGACAACCGTTCTGTTAGATAGCTGCGTTTTGGATTTAGAAGCAGATATTTCCCTGTGCTTACTGCTGTTTCTTCCATATGCCGGTAATGGGCTGAAAACGCCTGTTTTGGGACTCTGCAGAGAAAGTCTCTGCAGACTGCTGAATCCACACACGGGTTTAACTCTGGAAGTTGAGTGCACACATTGACAACCGTTCTGTTAGATAGCTGCGTTTTGGATTTAGAAGCAGATATTTCCCTGTGCTTACTGCTGTTTCTTCCATATGCCGGTAATGGGCTGAAAACGCCTGTTTTGGGACTCTGCAGAGAAAGTCTCTGCAGACTGCTGAATCCACACACGGGTTTAACTCTGGAAGTTGAGTGCACACATTGACAACCGTTCTGTTAGATAGCTGCGTTTTGGATTTAGAAGCAGATATTTCCCTGTGCTTACTGCTGTTTCTTCCATATGCCGGTAATGGGCTGAAAACGCCTGTTTTGGGACTCTGCAGAGAAAGTCTCTGCAGACTGCTGAATCCACACACGGGTTTAACTCTGGAAGTTGAGTGCACACATTGACAACCGTTCTGTTAGATAGCTGCGTTTTGGATTTAGAAGCAGATATTTCCCTGTGCTTACTGCTGTTTCTTCCATATGCCGGTAATGGGCTGAAAACGCCTGTTTTGGGACTCTGCAGAGAAAGTCTCTGCAGACTGCTGAATCCACACACGGGTTTACCTCTGGAAGTTGAGTGCACACATTGACAACCGTTCTGTTAGATAGCTGCGTTTTGGATTTAGAAGCAGATATTTCCCTGTGCTTACTGCTGTTTCTTCCATATGCCGGTAATGGGCTGAAAACGCCTGTTTTGGGACTCTGCAGAGAAAGTCTCTGCAGACTGCTGAATCCACACACGGGTTTAACTCTGGAAGTTGAGTGCACACATTGACAACCGTTCTGTTAGATAGCTGCGTTTTGGATTTAGAAGCAGATATTTCCCTGTGCTTACTGCTGTTTCTTCCATATGCCGGTAATGGGCTGAAAACGCCTGTTTTGGGACTCTGCAGAGAAAGTCTCTGCAGACTGCTGAATCCACACACGGGTTTAACTCTGGAAGTTGAGTGCACACATTGACAACCGTTCTGTTAGATAGCTGCGTTTTGGATTTAGAAGCAGATATTTCCCTGTGCTTACTGCTGTTTCTTCCATATGCCGGTAATGGGCTGAAAACGCCTGTTTTGGGACTCTGCAGAGAAAGTCTCTGCAGACTGCTGAATCCACACACGGGTTTAACTCTGGAAGTTGAGTGCACACATTGACAACCGTTCTGTTAGATAGCTGCGTTTTGGATTTAGAAGCAGATATTTCCCTGTGCTTACTGCTGTTTCTTCCATATGCCGGTAATGGGCTGAAAACGCCTGTTTTGGTACTCTGCAGAGAAAGTCTCTGCAGACTGCTGAATCCACACACGGGTTTAACTCTGGAAGTTGAGTGCACACATTGACAACCGTTCTGTTAGATAGCTGCGTTTTGGATTTAGAAGCAGATATTTCCCTGTGCTTACTGCTGTTTCTTCCATAGGCCGGTAATGGGCTGAAAACGCCTGTTTTGGGACTCTGCAGAGAAAGTCTCTGCAGACTGCTGAATCCACACACGGGTTTAACTCTGGAAGTTGAGTGCACACATTGACAACCGTTCTGTTAGATAGCTGCGTTTTGGATTTAGAAGCAGATATTTCTCTGTGCTTACTGCTGTTTCTTCCATAGGCCGGTAATGGGCTGAAAACGCCTGTTTTGGGACTCTGCAGAGAAAGTCTCTGCAGACTGCTGAATCCACACACGGGTTTAACTCTGGAAGTTGAGTGCACACATTGACAACCGTTCTGTTAGATTGCTGCGTTTTGGATTTAGAAGCAGATATTTCCCTGTGCTTACTGCTGTTTCTTCCATATGCCGGTAATGGGCTGAAAACGCCTGTTTTGGGACTCTGCAGAGAAAGTCTCTGCAGACTGCTGAATCCACACACGGGTTTAACTCTGGAAGTTGAGTGCACACATTGACAACCGTTCTGTTAGATAGCTGCGTTTTGGATTTAGAAGCAGATATTTCCCTGTGCTTACTGCTGTTTCTTCCATATGCCGGTAATGGGCTGAAAACGCCTGTTTTGGGACTCTGCAGAGAAAGTCTCTGCAGACTGCTGAATCCACACACGGGTTTAACTCTGGAAGTTGAGTGCACACATTGACAACCGTTCTGTTAGATAGCTGCGTTTTGGATTTAGAAGCAGATATTTCCCTGTGCTTACTGCTGTTTCTTCCATATGCCGGTAATGGGCTGAAAACGCCTGTTTTGGGACTCTGCAGAGAAAGTCTCTGCAGACTGCTGAATCCACACACGGGTTTAACTCTGGAAGTTGAGTGCACACATTGACAACCGTTCTGTTAGATAGCTGCTTTTTGGATTTAGAAGCAGATATTTCCCTGTGCTTACTGCTGTTTCTTCCATATGCCGGTAATGGGCTGAAAACGCCTGTTTTGGGACTCTGCAGAGAAAGTCTCTGCAGACTGCTGAATCCACACACGGGTTTAACTCTGGAAGTTGAGTGCACACATTGACAACCGTTCTGTTAGATAGCTGCGTTTTGGATTTAGAAGCAGATATTTCCCTGTGCTTACTGCTGTTTCTTCCATATTCCGGTAATGGGCTGAAAATGCCTGTTTTGGGACTCTGCAGAGAAAGTCTCTGCAGACTGCTGAATCCACACACGGGTTTAACTCTGGAAGTTGAGTGCACACATTGACAACCGTTCTGTTAGATAGCTGCGTTTTGGATTTAGAAGCAGATATTTCCCTGTGCTTACTGCTGTTTCTTCCATATGCCGGTAATGGGCTGAAAACGCCTGTTTTGGGACTCTGCAGAGAAAGTCTCTGCAGACTGCTGAATCCACACACGGGTTTAACTCTGGAAGTTGAGTGCACACATTGACAACCGTTCTGTTAGATAGCTGCGTTTTGGATTTAGAAGCAGATATTTCCCTGTGCTTACTGCTGTTTCTTCCATATGCCGGTAATGGGCTGAAAACGCCTGTTTTGGGACTCTGCAGAGAAAGTCTCTGCAGACTGCTGAATCCACACACGGGTTTAACTCTGGAAGTTGAGTGCACACATTGACAACCGTTCTGTTAGATAGCTGCGTTTTGGATTTAGAAGCAGATATTTCCCTGTGCTTACTGCTGTTTCTTCCATATGCCGGTAATGGGCTGAAAACGCCTGTTTTGGGACTCTGCAGAGAAAGTCTCTGCAGACTGCTGAATCCACACACGGGTTTAACTCTGGAAGTTGAGTGCACACATTGACAACCGTTCTGTTAGATAGCTGCGTTTTGGATTTAGAAGCAGATATTTCCCTGTGCTTACTGCTGTTTCTTCCATATGCCGGTAATGGGCTGAAAACGCCTGTTTTGGGACTCTGCAGAGAAAGTCTCTGCAGACTGCTGAATCCACACACGGGTTTAACTCTGGAAGTTGAGTGCACACATTGACAACCGTTCTGTTAGATAGCTGCGTTTTGGATTTAGAAGCAGATATTTCCCTGTGCTTACTGCTGTTTCTTCCATATGCCGGTAATGGGCTGAAAACGCCTGTTTTGGGACTCTGCAGAGAAAGTCTCTGCAGACTGCTGAATCCACACACGGGTTTAACTCTGGAAGTTCAGTGCACACATTGACAACCGTTCTGTTAGATAGCTGCGTTTTGGATTTAGAAGCAGATATTTCCCTGTGCTTACTGCTGTTTCTTCCATATGCCGGTAATGGGCTGAAAACGCCTGTTTTGGGACTCTGCAGAGAAAGTCTCTGCAGACTGCTGAATCCACACACGGGTTTAACTCTGGAAGTTGAGTGCACACATTGACAACCGTTCTGTTAGATAGCTGCGTTTTGGATTTAGAAGCAGATATTTCCCTGTGCTTACTGCTGTTTCTTCCATATGCCGGTAATGGGCTGAAAACGCCTGTTTTGGGACTCTGCAGAGAAAGTCTCTGCAGACTGCTGAATCCACACACGGGTTTAACTCTGGAAGTTGAGTGCACACATTGACAACCGTTCTGTTAGATAGCTGCGTTTTGGATTTAGAAGCAGATATTTCCCTGTGCTTACTGCTGTTTCTTCCATATTCCGGTAATGGGCTGAAAATGCCTATTTTGGGACTCTGCAGAGAAAGTCTCTGCAGACTGCTGAATCCACACACGGGTTTAACTCTGGAAGTTGAGTGCACACATTGACAACCGTTCTGTTAGATAGCTGCGTTTTGGATTTAGAAGCAGATATTTCCCTGTGCTTACTGCTGTTTCTTCCATATGCCGGTAATGGGCTGAAAACGCCTGTTTTGGGACTCTGCAGAGAAAGTCTCTGCAGACTGCTGAATCCACACACGGGTTTAACTCTGGAAGTTGAGTGCACACATTGACAACCGTTCTGTTAGATAGCTGCGTTTTGGATTTAGAAGCAGATATTTCCCTGTGCTTACTGCTGTTTCTTCCATATGCCGGTAATGGGCTGAAAACGCCTGTTTTGGGACTCTGCAGAGAAAGTCTCTGCAGACTGCTGAATCCACACACGGGTTTAACTCTGGAAGTTGAGTGCACACATTGACAACCGTTCTGTTAGATAGCTGCGTTTTGGATTTAGAAGCAGATATTTCCCTGTGCTTACTGCTGTTTCTTCCATATGCCGGTAATGGGCTGAAAACGCCTGTTTTGGGACTCTGCAGAGAAAGTCTCTGCAGACTGCTGAATCCACACACGGGTTTAACTCTGGAAGTTGAGTGCACACATTGACAACCGTTCTGTTAGATAGCTGCGTTTTGGATTTAGAAGCAGATATTTCCCTGTGCTTACTGCTGTTTCTTCCATATGCCGGTAATGGGCTGAAAACGCCTGTTTTGGGACTCTGCAGAGAAAGTCTCTGCAGACTGCTGAATCCACACACGGGTTTAACTCTGGAAGTTGAGTGCACACATTGACAACCGTTCTGTTAGATAGCTGCGTTTTGGATTTAGAAGCAGATATTTCCCTGTGCTTACTGCTGTTTCTTCCATATGCCGGTAATGGGCTGAAAACGCCTGTTTTGGGACTCTGCAGAGAAAGTCTCTGCAGACTGCTGAATCCACACACGGGTTTAACTCTGGAAGTTGAGTGCACACATTGACAACCGTTCTGTTAGATAGCTGCGTTTTGGATTTAGAAGCAGATATTTCCCTGCGCTTACTGCTGTTTCTTCCATATGCCGGTAATGGGCTGAAAACGCCTGTTTTGGGACTCTGCAGAGAAAGTCTCTGCAGACTGCTGAATCCACACACGGGTTTAACTCTGGAAGTTGAGTGCACACATTGACAACCGTTCTGTTAGATAGCTGCGTTTTGGATTTAGAAGCAGATATTTCCCTGTGCTTACTGCTGTTTCTTCCATATGCCGGTAATGGGCTGAAAACGCCTGTTTTGGGACTCTGCAGAGAAAGTCTCTGCAGACTGCTGAATCCACACACGGGTTTAACTCTGGAAGTTGAGTGCACACATTGACAACCGTTCTGTTAGATAGCTGCGTTTTGGATTTAGAAGCAGATATTTCCCTGTGCTTACTGCTGTTTCTTCCATATGCCGGTAATGGGCTGAAAACGCCTGTTTTGGGACTCTGCAGAGAAAGTCTCTGCAGACTGCTGAATCCACACACGGGTTTAACTCTGGAAGTTGAGTGCACACATTGACAACCGTTCTGTTAGATAGCTGCGTTTTGGATTTAGAAGCAGATATTTCCCTGTGCTTACTGCTGTTTCTTCCATATGCCGGTAATGGGCTGAAAACGCCTGTTTTGGGACTCTGCAGAGAAAGTCTCTGCAGACTGCTGAATCCACACACGGGTTTAACTCTGGAAGTTGAGTGCACACATTGACAACCGTTCTGTTAGATAGCTGCGTTTTGGATTTAGAAGCAGATATTTCCCTGTGCTTACTGCTGTTTCTTCCATATTCCGGTAATGGGCTGAAAATGCCTGTTTTGGGACTCTGCAGAGAAAGTCTCTGCAGACTGCTGAATCCACACACGGGTTTAACTCTGGAAGTTGAGTGCACACATTGACAACCGTTCTGTTAGATAGCTGCGTTTTGGATTTAGAAGCAGATATTTCCCTGTGCTTACTGCTGTTTCTTCCATATGCCGGTAATGGGCTGAAAACGCCTGTTTTGGGACTCTGCAGAGAAAGTCTCTGCAGACTGCTGAATCCACACACGGGTTTAACTCTGGAAGTTGAGTGCACACATTGACAACCGTTCTGTTAGATAGCTGCGTTTTGGATTTAGAAGCAGATATTTCCCTGTGCTTACTGCTGTTTCTTCCATATGCCGGTAATGGGCTGAAAACGCCTGTTTTGGGACTCTGCAGAGAAAGTCTCTGCAGACTGCTGAATCCACACACGGGTTTAACTCTGGAAGTTGAGTGCACACATTGACAACCGTTCTGTTAGATAGCTGCGTTTTGGATTTAGAAGCAGATATTTCCCTGTGCTTACTGCTGTTTCTTCCATATGCCGGTAATGGGCTGAAAACGCCTGTTTTGGGACTCTGCAGAGAAAGTCTCTGCAGACTGCTGAATCCACACACGGGTTTAACTCTGGAAGTTGAGTGCACACATTGACAACCGTTCTGTTAGATAGCTGCGTTTTGGATTTAGAAGCAGATATTTCCCTGCGCTTACTGCTGTTTCTTCCATATGCCGGTAATGGGCTGAAAACGCCTGTTTTGGGACTCTGCAGAGAAAGTCTCTGCAGACTGCTGAATCCACACACGGGTTTAACTCTGGAAGTTGAGTGCACACATTGACAACCGTTCTGTTAGATAGCTGCGTTTTGGATTTAGAAGCAGATATTTCCCTGTGCTTACTGCTGTTTCTTCCATATGCCGGTAATGGGCTGAAAACGCCTGTTTTGGGACTCTGCAGAGAAAGTCTCTGCAGACTGCTGAATCCACACACGGGTTTAACTCTGGAAGTTGAGTGCACACATTGACAACCGTTCTGTTAGATAGCTGCGTTTTGGATTTAGAAGCAGATATTTCCCTGTGCTTACTGCTGTTTCTTCCATATGCCGGTAATGGGCTGAAAACGCCTGTTTTGGGACTCTGCAGAGAAAGTCTCTGCAGACTGCTGAATCCACACACGGGTTTAACTCTGGAAGTTGAGTGCACACATTGACAACCGTTCTGTTAGATAGCTGCGTTTTGGATTTAGAAGCAGATATTTCCCTGTGCTTACTGCTGTTTCTTCCATATGCAGGTAATGGGCTGAAAACGCCTGTTTTGGGACTCTGCAGAGAAAGTCTCTGCAGACTGCTGAATCCACACACGGGTTTAACTCTGGAAGTTGAGTGCACACATTGACAACCGTTCTGTTAGATAGCTGCGTATTGGATTTAGAAGCAGATATTTCCCTGTGCTTACTGCTGTTTCTTCCATATGCCGGTAATGGGCTGAAAACGCCTGTTTTGGGACTCTGCAGAGAAAGTCTCTGCAGACTGCTGAATCCACACACGGGTTTAACTCTGGAAGTTGAGTGCACACATTGACAACCGTTCTGTTAGATAGCTGCGTTTTGGATTTAGAAGCAGATATTTCCCTGTGCTTACTGCTGTTTCTTCCATATGCCGGTAATGGGCTGAAAACGCCTGTTTTGGGACTCTGCAGAGAAAGTCTCTGCAGACTGCTGAATCCACACACGGGTTTAACTCTGGAAGTTGAGTGCACACATTGACAACCGTTCTGTTAGATAGCTGCGTTTTGGATTTAGAAGCAGATATTTCCCTGTGCTTACTGCTGTTTCTTCCATATGCCGGTAATGGGCTGAAAACGCCTGTTTTGGGACTCTGCAGAGAAAGTCTCTGCAGACTGCTGAATCCACACACGGGTTTAACTCTGGAAGTTGAGTGCACACACTGACAACCGTTCTGTTAGATAGCTGCGTTTTGGATTTAGAAGCAGATATTTCCCTGTGCTTACTGCTGTTTCTTCCATATGCCGGTAATGGGCTGAAAACGCCTGTTTTGGGACTCTGCAGAGAAAGTCTCTGCAGACTGCTGAATCCACACACGGGTTTAACTGTGGAAGTTGAGTGCACACATTGACAACCGTTCTGTTAGATAGCTGCGTTTTGGATTTAGAAGCAGATATTTCCCTGTGCTTACTGCTGTTTCTTCCCTATGCCGGTAATGGACTGAAAACGCCTGTTTTGGGACTCTGCAGAGAAAGTCTCTGCAGACTGCTGAATCCACACACGGGTTTAACTCTGGAAGTTGAGTGCACACATTGACAACCGTTCTGTTAGATAGCTGCGTTTTGGATTTAGAAGCAGATATTTCCCTGTGCTTACTGCTGTTTCTTCCCTATGCCGGTAATGGGCTGAAAACGCCTGTTTTGGAACTCTGCAGAGAAAGTCTCTGCAGACTGCTGAATCCACACACGGGTTTAACTCTGGAAGTTGAGTGCACACATTGACAACCGTTCTGTTAGATAGCTGCGTTTTGGATTTAGAAGCAGATATTTCCCTGTGCTTACTGCTGTTTCTTCCATATGCCGGTAATGGGCTGAAAACGCCTGTTTTGGGACTCTGCAGAGAAAGTCTCTGCAGACTGCTGAATCCACACACGGGTTTAACTCTGGAAGTTGAGTGCACACATTGACAACCGTTCTGTTAGATAGCTGCGTTTTGGATTTAGAAGCAGATATTTCCCTGTGCTTACTGCTGTTTCTTCCATATGCCGGTAATGGGCTGAAAACGCCTGTTTTGGGACTCTGCAGAGAAAGTCTCTGCAGACTGCTGAATCCACACACGGGTTTAACTCTGGAAGTTGAGTGCACACATTGACAACCGTTCTGTTAGATAGCTGCGTTTTGGATTTAGAAGCAGATATTTCCCTGTGCTTACTGCTGTTTCTTCCATATGCCGGTAATGGGCTGAAAACGCCTGTTTTGGGACTCTGCAGAGAAAGTCTCTGCAGACTGCTGAATCCACACACGGGTTTAACTCTGGAAGTTGAGTGCACACATTGACAACCGTTCTGTTAGATAGCTGCGTTTTGGATTTAGAAGCAGATATTTCCCTGTGCTTACTGCTGTTTCTTCCATATGCCGGTAATGGGCTGAAAACGCCTGTTTTGGGACTCTGCAGAGAAAGTCTCTGCAGACTGCTGAATCCACACACGGGTTTAACTCTGGAAGTTGAGTGCACACATTGACAACCGTTCTGTTAGATAGCTGCGTTTTGGATTTAGAAGCAGATATTTCCCTGTGCTTACTGCTGTTTCTTCCATATGCCGGTAATGGGCTGAAAACGCCTGTTTTGGGACTCTGCAGAGAAAGTCTCTGCAGACTGCTGAATCCACACACGGGTTTAACTCTGGAAGTTGAGTGCACACATTGACAACCGTTCTGTTAGATAGCTGCGTTTTGGATTTAGAAGCAGATATTTCCCTGTGCTTACTGCTGTTTCTTCCATATGCCGGTAATGGGCTGAAAACGCCTGTTTTGGGACTCTGCAGAGAAAGTCTCTGCAGACTGCTGAATCCACACACGGGTTTAACTCTGGAAGTTGAGTGCACACATTGACAACCGTTCTGTTAGATAGCTGCGTTTTGGATTTAGAAGCAGATATTTCCCTGTGCTTACTGCTGTTTCTTCCATATGCCGGTAATGGGCTGAAAACGCCTGTTTTGGGACTCTGCAGAGAAAGTCTCTGCAGACTGCTGAATCCACACACGGGTTTAACTCTGGAAGTTGAGTGCACACATTGACAACCGTTCTGTTAGATAGCTGCGTTTTGGATTTAGAAGCAGATATTTCCCTGTGCTTACTGCTGTTTCTTCCATATGCCGGTAATGGGCTGAAAACGCCTGTTTTGGGACTCTGCAGAGAAAGTCTCTGCAGACTGCTGAATCCACACACGGGTTTAACTCTGGAAGTTGAGTGCACACATTGACAACCGTTCTGTTAGATAGCTGCGTTTTGGATTTAGAAGCAGATATTTCCCTGTGCTTACTGCTGTTTCTTCCATATGCCGGTAATGGGCTGAAAACGCCTGTTTTGGGACTCTGCAGAGAAAGTCTCTGCAGACTGCTGAATCCACACACGGGTTTAACTCTGGAAGTTGAGTGCACACATTGACAACCGTTCTGTTAGATAGCTGCGTTTTGGATTTAGAAGCAGATATTTCCCTGTGCTTACTGCTGTTTCTTCCATATGCCGGTAATGGGCTGAAAACGCCTGTTTTGGGACTCTGCAGAGAAAGTCTCTGCAGACTGCTGAATCCACACACGGGTTTAACTCTGGAAGTTGAGTGCACACATTGACAACCGTTCTGTTAGATAGCTGCGTTTTGGATTTAGAAGCAGATATTTCCCTGTGCTTACTGCTGTTTCTTCCATATGCCGGTAATGGGCTGAAAACGCCTGTTTTGGGACTCTGCAGAGAAAGTCTCTGCAGACTGCTGAATCCACACACGGGTTTAACTCTGGAAGTTGAGTGCACACATTGACAACCGTTCTGTTAGATAGCTGCGTTTTGGATTTAGAAGCAGATATTTCCCTGTGCTTACTGCTGTTTCTTCCATATGCCGGTAATGGGCTGAAAACGCCTGTTTTGGGACTCTGCAGAGAAAGTCTCTGCAGACTGCTGAATCCACACACGGGTTTAACTCTGGAAGTTGAGTGCACACATTGACAACCGTTCTGTTAGATAGCTGCGTTTTGGATTTAGAAGCAGATATTTCCCTGTGCTTACTGCTGTTTCTTCCATATGCCGGTAATGGGCTGAAAACGCCTGTTTTGGGACTCTGCAGAGAAAGTCTCTGCAGACTGCTGAATCCACACACGGGTTTAACTCTGGAAGTTGAGTGCACACATTGACAACCGTTCTGTTAGATAGCTGCGTTTTGGATTTAGAAGCAGATATTTCCCTGTGCTTACTGCTGTTTCTTCCATATGCCGGTAATGGGCTGAAAACGCCTGTTTTGGGACTCTGCAGAGAAAGTCTCTGCAGACTGCTGAATCCACACACGGGTTTAACTCTGGAAGTTGAGTGCACACATTGACAACCGTTCTGTTAGATAGCTGCGTTTTGGATTTAGAAGCAGATATTTCCCTGTGCTTACTGCTGTTTCTTCCATATGCCGGTAATGGGCTGAAAACGCCTGTTTTGGGACTCTGCAGAGAAAGTCTCTGCAGACTGCTGAATCCACACACGGGTTTAACTCTGGAAGTTGAGTGCACACATTGACAACCGTTCTGTTAGATAGCTGCGTTTTGGATTTAGAAGCAGATATTTCCCTGTGCTTACTGCTGTTTCTTCCATATGCCGGTAATGGGCTGAAAACGCCTGTTTTGGGACTCTGCAGAGAAAGTCTCTGCAGACTGCTGAATCCACACACGGGTTTAACTCTGGAAGTTGAGTGCACACATTGACAACCGTTCTGTTAGATAGCTGCGTTTTGGATTTAGAAGCAGATATTTCCCTGTGCTTACTGCTGTTTCTTCCATATGCCGGTAATGGGCTGAAAACGCCTGTTTTGGGACTCTGCAGAGAAAGTCTCTGCAGACTGCTGAATCCACACACGGGTTTAACTCTGGAAGTTGAGTGCACACATTGACAACCGTTCTGTTAGATAGCTGCGTTTTGGAATTAGAAGCAGATATTTCCCTGTGCTTACTGCTGTTTCTTCCCTATGCCGGTAATGGGCTGAAAACGCCTGTTTTGGGACTCTGCAGAGAAAGTCTCTGCAGACTGCTGAATCCACACACGGGTTTAACTCTGGAAGTTGAGTGCACACATTGACAACCGTTCTGTTAGATAGCTGCGTTTTGGATTTAGAAGCAGATATTTCCCTGTGCTTAGTGCTGTTTCTTCCCTATGCCGGTAATGGGCTGAAAACGCCTGTTTTGGGACTCTGCAGAGAAAGTCTCTGCAGACTGCTGAATCCACACACGGGTTTAACTCTGGAAGTTGAGTGCACACATTGACAACCGTTCTGTTAGATAGCTGCGTTTTGGATTTAGAAGCAGATATTTCCCTGTGCTTACTGCTGTTTCTTCCATATGCCGGTAATGGGCTGAAAACGCCTGTTTTGGGACTCTGCAGAGAAAGTCTCTGCAGACTGCTGAATCCACACACGGGTTTAACTCTGGAAGTTGAGTGCACACATTGACAACCGTTCTGTTAGATAGCTGCGTTTTGGATTTAGAAGCAGATATTTCCCTGTGCTTACTGCTGTTTCTTCCCTATGCCGGTAATGGGCTGAAAACGCCTGTTTTGGGACTCTGCAGAGAAAGTCTCTGCAGACTGCTGAATCCACACACGGGTTTAACTCTGGAAGTTGAGTGCACACATTGACAACCGTTCTGTTAGATAGCTGCGTTTTGGATTTAGAAGCAGATATTTCCCTGTGCTTACTGCTGTTTCTTCCATATGCCGGTAATGGGCTGAAAACGCCTGTTTTGGGACTCTGCAGAGAAAGTCTCTGCAGACTGCTGAATCCACACACGGGTTTAACTCTGGAAGTTGAGTGCACACATTGACAACCGTTCTGTTAGATAGCTGCGTTTTGGATTTAGAAGCAGATATTTCCCTGTGCTTACTGCTGCTTCTTCCATATGCCGGTAATGGGCTGAAAACGCCTGTTTTGGGACTCTGCAGAGAAAGTGTTTGCAGACTGCTGAATCCACACACGGGTTTAACTCTGGAAGTTGAGTGCACACATTGACAACCGTTCTGTTAGGTAGCTGCGTTTTGGATTTAGAAGCAGATATTTCCCTGTGCTTACTGCTGTTTCTTCCATATGCCGGTAATGGGCTGAAAACGCCTGTTTTGGGACTCTGCAGAGAAAGTCTCTGCAGACTGCTGAATCCACACACGGGTTTAACTCTGGAAGTTGAGTGCACACATTGACAACCGTTCTGTTAGATAGCTGCGTTTTGGATTTAGAAGCAGATATTTCCCTGTGCTTACTGCTGTTTCTTCCATATGCCGGTAATGGGCTGAAAACGCCTGTTTTGGGACTCTGCAGAGAAAGTCTCTGCAGACTGCTGAATCCACACACGGGTTTAACTCTGGAAGTTGAGTGCACACATTGACAACCGTTCTGTTAGATAGCTGCGTTTTGGATTTAGAAGCAGATATTTCCCTGTGCTTACTGCTGTTTCTTCCATATGCCGGTAATGGGCTGAAAACGCCTGTTTTGGGACTCTGCAGAGAAAGTCTCTGCAGACTGCTGAATCCACACACGGGTTTAACTCTGGAAGTTGAGTGCACACATTGACAACCGTTCTGTTAGATAGCTGCGTTTTGGATTTAGAAGCAGATATTTCCCTGTGCTTACTGCTGTTTCTTCCATATGCCGGTAATGGGCTGAAAACGCCTGTTTTGGGACTCTGCAGAGAAAGTCTCTGCAGACTGCTGAATCCACACACGGGTTTAACTCTGGAAGTTGAGTGCACACATTGACAACCGTTCTGTTAGATAGCTGCGTTTTGGATTTAGAAGCAGATATTTCCCTGTGCTTACTGCTGTTTCTTCCATATGCCGGTAATGGGCTGAAAACGCCTGTTTTGGGACTCTGCAGAGAAAGTCTCTGCAGACTGCTGAATCCACACACGGGTTTAACTCTGGAAGTTGAGTGCACACATTGACAACCGTTCTGTTAGATAGCTGCGTTTTGGATTTAGAAGCAGATATTTCCCTGTGCTTACTGCTGTTTCTTCCATATGCCGGTAATGGGCTGAAAACGCCTGTTTTGGGACTCTGCAGAGAAAGTCTCTGCAGACTGCTGAATCCACACACGGGTTTAACTCTGGAAGTTGAGTGCACACATTGACAACCGTTCTGTTAGATAGCTGCGTTTTGGATTTAGAAGCAGATATTTCCCTGTGCTTACTGCTGTTTCTTCCATATGCCGGTAATGGGCTGAAAACGCCTGTTTTGGGACTCTGCAGAGAAAGTCTCTGCAGACTGCTGAATCCACACACGGGTTTAACTCTGGAAGTTGAGTGCACACACTGACAACCGTTCTGTTAGATAGCTGCGTTTTGGATTTAGAAGCAGATATTTCCCTGTGCTTACTGCTGTTTCTTCCATATGCCGGTAATGGGCTGAAAACGCCTGTTTTGGGACTCTGCAGAGAAAGTCTCTGCAGACTGCTGAATCCACACACGGGTTTAACTCTGGAAGTTGAGTGCACACATTGACAACCGTTCTGTTAGATAGCTGCATTTTGGATTTAGAAGCAGATATTTCCCTGTGCTTACTGCTGTTTCTTCCATATGCCGGTAATGGGCTGAAAACGCCTGTTTTGGGACTCTGCAGAGAAAGTCTCTGCAGACTGCTGAATCCACACACGGGTTTAACTCTGGAAATTGAGTGCACACATTGACAACCGTTCTGTTAGATAGCTGCGTTTTGGATTTAGAAGCAGATATTTCCCTGTGCTTACTGCTGTTTCTTCCATATGCCGGTAATGGGCTGAAAACGCCTGTTTTGGGACTCTGCAGAGAAAGTCTCTGCAGACTGCTGAATCCACACACGGGTTTAACTCTGGAAGTTGAGTGCACACATTGACAACCGTTCTGTTAGATAGCTGCGTTTTGGATTTAGAAGCAGATATTTCCCTGTGCTTACTGCTGTTTCTTCCATATGCCGGTAATGGGCTGAAAACGCCTGTTTTGGTACTCTGCAGAGAAAGTCTCTGCAGACTGCTGAATCCACACACGGGTTTAACTCTGGAAGTTGAGTGCACACATTGACAACCGTTCTGTTAGATAGCTGCGTTTTGGATTTAGAAGCAGATATTTCCCTGTGCTTACTGCTGTTTCTTCCATAGGCCGGTAATGGGCTGAAAACGCCTGTTTTGGGACTCTGCAGAGAAAGTCTCTGCAGACTGCTGAATCCACACACGGGTTTAACTCTGGAAGTTGAGTGCACACATTGACAACCGTTCTGTTAGATAGCTGCGTTTTGGATTTAGAAGCAGATATTTCTCTGTGCTTACTGCTGTTTCTTCCATAGGCCGGTAATGGGCTGAAAACGCCTGTTTTGGGACTCTGCAGAGAAAGTCTCTGCAGACTGCTGAATCCACACACGGGTTTAACTCTGGAAGTTGAGTGCACACATTGACAACCGTTCTGTTAGATAGCTGCGTTTTGGATTTAGAAGCAGATATTTCCCTGTGCTTACTGCTGTTTCTTCCATATGCCGGTAATGGGCTGAAAACGCCTGTTTTGTGACTCTGCAGAGAAAGTCTCTGCAGACTGCTGAATCCACACACGGGTTTAACTCTGGAAGTTGAGTGCACACATTGACAACCGTTCTGTTAGATAGCTGCGTTTTGGATTTAGAAGCAGATATTTCCCTGTGCTTACTGCTGTTTCTTCCATATGCCGGTAATGGGCTGAAAACGCCTGTTTTGGGACTCTGCAGAGAAAGTCTCTGCAGACTGCTGAATCCACACACGGGTTTAACTCTGGAAGTTGAGTGCACACATTGACAACCGTTCTGTTAGATAGCTGCGTTTTGGATTTAGAAGCAGATATTTCCCTGTGCTTACTGCTGTTTCTTCCATATGCCGGTAATGGGCTGAAAACGCCTGTTTTGGGACTCTGCAGAGAAAGTCTCTGCAGACTGCTGAATCCACACACGGGTTTAACTCTGGAAGTTGAGTGCACACATTGACAACCGTTCTGTTAGATAGCTGCGTTTTGGATTTAGAAGCAGATATTTCCCTGTGCTTACTGCTGTTTCTTCCATATGCCGGTAATGGGCTGAAAACGCCTGTTTTGGGACTCTGCAGAGAAAGTCTCTGCAGACTGCTGAATCCACACACGGGTTTAACTCTGGAAGTTGAGTGCACACATTGACAACCGTTCTGTTAGATAGCTGCGTTTTGGATTTAGAAGCAGATATTTCCCTGTGCTTACTGCTGTTTCTTCCATATGCCGGTAATGGGCTGAAAACGCCTGTTTTGGGACTCTGCAGAGAAAGTCTCTGCAGACTGCTGAATCCACACACGGGTTTACCTCTGGAAGTTGAGTGCACACATTGACAACCGTTCTGTTAGATAGCTGCGTTTTGGATTTAGAAGCAGATATTTCCCTGTGCTTACTGCTGTTTCTTCCCTATGCCGGTAATGGGCTGAAAACGCCTGTTTTGGGACTCTGCAGAGAAAGTCTCTGCAGACTGCTGAATCCACACACGGGTTTAACTCTGGAAGTTGAGTGCACACATTGACAACCGTTCTGTTAGATAGCTGCGTTTTGGATTTAGAAGCAGATATTTCCCTGTGCTTACTGCTGTTTCTTCCATATGCCGGTAATGGGCTGAAAACGCCTGTTTTGGGACTCTGCAGAGAAAGTCTCTGCAGACTGCTGAATCCACACACGGGTTTAACTCTGGAAGTTGAGTGCACACATTGACAACCGTTCTGTTAGATAGCTGCGTTTTGGATTTAGAAGCAGATATTTCCCTGTGCTTACTGCTGTTTCTTCCATATGCCGGTAATGGGCTGAAAACGCCTGTTTTGGGACTCTGCAGAGAAAGTCTCTGCAGACTGCTGAATCCACACACGGGTTTAACTCTGGAAGTTGAGTGCACACATTGACAACCGTTCTGTTATATAGCTGCGTTTTGGATTTAGAAGCAGATATTTCCCTGTGCTTACTGCTGTTTCTTCCATATGCCGGTAATGGGCTGAAAACGCCTGTTTTGGGACTCTGCAGAGAAAGTCTCTGCAGACTGCTGAATCCACACACGGGTTTAACTCTGGAAGTTGAGTGCACACATTGACAACCGTTCTGTTAGATAGCTGCATTTTGGATTTAGAAGCAGATATTTCCCTGTGCTTACTGCTGTTTCTTCCATAGGCCGGTAATGGGCTGAAAACGCCTGTTTTGGGACTCTGCAGAGAAAGTCTCTGCAGACTGCTGAATCCACACACGGGTTTAACTCTGGAAGTTGAGTGCACACATTGACAACCGTTCTGTTAGATAGCTGCGTTTTGGATTTAGAAGCAGATATTTCTCTGTGCTTACTGCTGTTTCTTCCATAGGCCGGTAATGGGCTGAAAACGCCTCTTTTGGGACTCTGCAGAGAAAGTCTCTGCAGACTGCTGAATCCACACACGGGTTTAACTCTGGAAGTTGAGTGCACACATTGACAACCGTTCTGTTAGATTGCTGCGTTTTGGATTTAGAAGCAGATATTTCCCTGTGCTTACTGCTGTTTCTTCCATATGTCGGTAATGGGCTGAAAACGCCTGTTTTGGGACTCTGCAGAGAAAGTCTCTGCAGACTGCTGAATCCACACACGGGTTTAACTCTGGAAGTTGAGTGCACACATTGACAACCGTTCTGTTAGATAGCTGCGTTTTGGATTTAGAAGCAGATATTTCCCTGTGCTTACTGCTGTTTCTTCCATATGCCGGTAATGGGCTGAAAACGCCTGTTTTGGGACTCTGCAGAGAAAGTCTCTGCAGACTGCTGAATCCACACACGGGTTTAACTCTGGAAGTTGAGTGCACACATTGACAACCGTTCTGTTAGATAGCTGCGTTTTGGATTTAGAAGCAGATATTTCCCTGTGCTTACTGCTGTTTCTTCCATATGCCGGTAATGGGCTGAAAACGCCTGTTTTGGGACTCTGCAGAGAAAGTCTCTGCAGACTGCTGAATCCACACACGGGTTTAACTCTGGAAGTTGAGTGCACACATTGACAACCGTTCTGTTAGATAGCTGCGTTTTGGATTTAGAAGCAGATATTTCCCTGTGCTTACTGCTGTTTCTTCCATATGCCGGTAATGGGCTGAAAACGCCTGTTTTGGGACTCTGCAGAGAAAGTCTCTGCAGACTGCTGAATCCACACACGGGTTTAACTCTGGAAGTTGAGTGCACACATTGACAACCGTTCTGTTAGATAGCTGCGTTTTGGATTTAGAAGCAGATATTTCCCTGTGCTTACTGCTGTTTCTTCCATATGCCGGTAATGGGCTGAAAATGCCTGTTTTGGGACTCTGCAGAGAAAGTCTCTGCAGACTGCTGAATCCACACACGGGTTTAACTCTGGAAGTTGAGTGCACACATTGACAACCGTTCTGTTAGATAGCTGCGTTTTGGATTTAGAAGCAGATATTTCCCTGTGCTTACTGCTGTTTCTTCCATATGCCGGTAATGGGCTGAAAACGCCTGTTTTGGGACTCTGCAGAGAAAGTCTCTGCAGACTGCTGAATCCACACACGGGTTTAACTCTGGAAGTTGAGTGCACACATTGACAACCGTTCTGTTAGATAGCTGCGTTTTGGATTTAGAAGCAGATATTTCCCTGTGCTTACTGCTGTTTCTTCCATATGCCGGTAATGGGCTGAAAACGCCTGTTTTGGGACTCTGCAGAGAAAGTCTCTGCAGACTGCTGAATCCACACACGGGTTTAACTCTGGAAGTTGAGTGCACACATTGACAACCGTTCTGTTAGATAGCTGCGTTTTGGATTTAGAAGCAGATATTTCCCTGTGCTTACTGCTGTTTCTTCCATATGCCGGTAATGGGCTGAAAACGCCTGTTTTGGGACTCTGCAGAGAAAGTCTCTGCAGACTGCTGAATCCACACACGGGTTTAACTCTGGAAGTTCAGTGCACACATTGACAACCGTTCTGTTAGATAGCTGCGTTTTGGATTTAGAAGCAGATATTTCCCTGTGCTTACTGCTGTTTCTTCCATATGCCGGTAATGGGCTGAAAACGCCTGTTTTGGGACTCTGCAGAGAAAGTCTCTGCAGACTGCTGAATCCACACACGGGTTTAACTCTGGAAGTTGAGTGCACACATTGACAACCGTTCTGTTAGATAGCTGCGTTTTGGATTTAGAAGCAGATATTTCCCTGTGCTTACTGCTGTTTCTTCCATATGCCGGTAATGGGCTGAAAACGCCTGTTTTGGGACTCTGCAGAGAAAGTCTCTGCAGACTGCTGAATCCACACACGGGTTTAACTCTGGAAGTTGAGTGCACACATTGACAACCGTTCTGTTAGATAGCTGCGTTTTGGATTTAGAAGCAGATATTTCCCTGTGCTTACTGCTGTTTCTTCCCTATGCCGGTAATGGGCTGAAAACGCCTGTTTTGGGACTCTGCAGAGAAAGTCTCTGCAGACTGCTGAATCCACACACGGGTTTAACTCTGGAAGTTGAGTGCACACATTGACAACCGTTCTGTTAGATAGCTGCGTTTTGGATTTAGAAGCAGATATTTCCCTGTGCTTACTGCTGTTTCTTCCATATGCCGGTAATGGGCTGAAAACGCCTGTTTTGGGACTCTGCAGAGAAAGTCTCTGCAGACTGCTGAATCCACACACGGGTTTAACTCTGGAAGTTGAGTGCACACATTGACAACCGTTCTGTTAGATAGCTGCGTTTTGGATTTAGAAGCAGATATTTCCCTGTGCTTACTGCTGTTTCTTCCATATGCCGGTAATGGGCTGAAAACGCCTGTTTTGGGACTCTGCAGAGAAAGTCTCTGCAGACTGCTGAATCCACACACGGGTTTAACTCTGGAAGTTGAGTGCACACACTGACAACCGTTCTGTTAGATAGCTGCGTTTTGGATTTAGAAGCAGATATTTCCCTGTGCTTACTGCTGTTTCTTCCATATGCCGGTAATGGGCTGAAAACGCCTGTTTTGGGACTCTGCAGAGAAAGTCTCTGCAGACTGCTGAATCCACACACGGGTTTAACTCTGGAAGTTGAGTGCACACATTGACAACCGTTCTGTTAGATAGCTGCGTTTTGGATTTAGAAGCAGATATTTCCCTGTGCTTACTGCTGTTTCTTCCATATGCCGGTAATGGGCTGAAAACGCCTGTTTTGGGACTCTGCAGAGAAAGTCTCTGCAGACTGCTGAATCCACACACGGGTTTAACTCTGGAAGTTGAGTGCACACATTGACAACCGTTCTGTTAGATAGCTGCGTTTTGGATTTAGAAGCAGATATTTCCCTGTGCTTACTGCTGTTTCTTCCATATGCCGGTAATGGGCTGAAAACGCCTGTTTTGGGACTCTGCAGAGAAAGTCTCTGCAGACTGCTGAATCCACACACGGGTTTAACTCTGGAAGTTGAGTGCACACATTGACAACCGTTCTGTTAGATAGCTGCGTTTTGGATTTAGAAGCAGATATTTCCCTGTGCTTACTGCTGTTTCTTCCATATGCCGGTAATGGGCTGAAAACGCCTGTTTTGGGACTCTGCAGAGAATGTGTTTGCAGACTGCTGAATCCACACACGGGTTTAACTCTGGAAGTTGAGTGCACACATTGACAACCGTTCTGTTAGATAGCTGCGTTTTGGATTTAGAAGCAGATATTTCCCTGTGCTTACTGCTGTTTCTTCCCTATGCCGGTAATGGACTGAAAACGCCTGTTTTGGGACTCTGCAGAGAAAGTTTCTGCAGACTGCTGAATCCACACACGGGTTTAACTCTGGAGGTTGAGTGCACACATTGACAACCGTTCTGTTAGATAGCTGCGTTTTGGATTTAGAAGCAGATATTTCCCTGTGCTTACTGCTGTTTCTTCCATATGCCGGTAATGGGCTGAAAACGCCTGTTTTGGGACTCTGCAGAGAAAGTCTCTGCAGACTGCTGAATCCACACACGGGTTTAACTCTGGAAGTTCAGTGCACACATTGACAACCGTTCTGTTAGATAGCTGCGTTTTGGATTTACAAGCAGATATTTCCCTGTGCTTACTGCTGTTTCTTCCATATGCCGGTAATGGGCTGAAAACGCCTGTTTTGGGACTCTGCAGAGAAAGTCTCTGCAGACTGCTGAATCCACACACGGGTTTAACTCTGGAAGTTGAGTGCACACATTGACAACCGTTCTGTTAGATAGCTGCGTTTTGGATTTAGAAGCAGATATTTCCCTGTGCTTACTGCTGTTTCTTCCATATGCCGGTAATGGGCTGAAAACGCCTTTTTTGGGACTCTGCAGAGAAAGTCTCTGAAGACTGCTGAATCCACACACGGGTTTAACTCTGGAAGTTGAGTGCACACATTGACAACCGTTCTGTTAGATAGCTGCGTTTTGGATTTAGAAGCAGATATTTCCCTGTGCTTACTGCTGTTTCTTCCATATGCCGGTAATGGGCTGAAAACGCCTGTTTTGGGACTCTGCAGAGAAAGTCTCTGCAGACTGCTGAATCCACACACGGGTTTAACTCTGGAAGTTGAGTGCACACATTGACAACCGTTCTGTTAGATAGCTGCGTTTTGGATTTAGAAGCAGATATTTCCCTGTGCTTACTGCTGTTTCTTCCCTATGCCGGAAATGGACTGAAAACGCCTGTTTTGGGACTCTGCAGAGAAAGTCTCTGCAGACTGCTGAATCCACACACGGGTTTAACTCTGGAAGTTGAGTGCACACATTGACAACCGTTCTGTTAGATAGCTGCGTTTTGGATTTAGAAGCAGATATTTCCCTGTGCTTACTGCTGTTTCTTCCCTATGCCGGTAATGGGCTGAAAACGCCTGTTTTGGGACTCTGCAGAGAAAGTCTCTGCAGACTGCTGAATCCACACACGGGTTTAACTCTGGAAGTTGAGTGCACACATTGACAACCGTTCTGTTAGATAGCTGCGTTTTGGATTTAGAAGCAGATATTTCCCTGTGCTTACTGCTGTTTCTTCCATATGCCGGTAATGGGCTGAAAACGCCTGTTTTGGGACTCTGCAGAGAAAGTCTCTGCAGACTGCTGAATCCACACACGGGTTTAACTCTGGAAGTTGAGTGCACACATTGACAACCGTTCTGTTAGATAGCTGCGTTTTGGATTTAGAAGCAGATATTTCCCTGTGCTTACTGCTGTTTCTTCCATATGCCGGTAATGGGCTGAAAACGCCTGTTTTGGGACTCTGCAGAGAAAGTCTCTGCAGACTGCTGAATCCACACACGGGTTTAACTCTGGAAATTGAGTGCACACATTGACAACCGTTCTGTTAGATAGCTGCGTTTTGGATTTAGAAGCAGATATTTCCCTGTGCTTACTGCTGTTTCTTCCATATGCCGGTAATGGGCTGAAAACGCCTGTTTTGGGACTCTGCAGAGAAAGTCTCTGCAGACTGCTGAATCCACACACGGGTTTAACTCTGGAAGTTGAGTGCACACATTGACAACCGTTCTGTTAGATAGCTGCGTTTTGGATTTAGAAGCAGATATTTCCCTGTGCTTACTGCTGTTTCTTCCATATGCCGGTAATGGGCTGAAAACGCCTGTTTTGGGACTCTGCAGAGAAAGTCTCTGCAGACTGCTGAATCCACACACGGGTTTAACTCTGGAAGTTGAGTGCACACATTGACAACCGTTCTGTTAGATAGCTGCGTTTTGGATTTAGAAGCAGATATTTCCCTGTGCTTACTGCTGTTTCTTCCATATGCCGGTAATGGGCTGAAAACGCCTGTTTTGGGACTCTGCAGAGAAAGTCTCTGCAGACTGCTGAATCCACACACGGGTTTAACTCTGGAAGTTGAGTGCACACATTGACAACCGTTCTGTTAGATAGCTGCGTTTTGGATTTAGAAGCAGATATTTCCCTGTGCTTACTGCTGTTTCTTCCATATGCCGGTAATGGGCTGAAAACGCCTGTTTTGGGACTCTGCAGAGAAAGTCTCTGCAGACTGCTGAATCCACACACGGGTTTAACTCTGGAAGTTGAGTGCACACATTGACAACCGTTCTGTTAGATAGCTGCGTTTTGGATTTAGAAGCAGATATTTCCCTGTGCTTACTGCTGTTTCTTCCATATGCCGGTAATGGGCTGAAAACGCCTGTTTTGGGACTCTGCAGAGAAAGTCTCTGCAGACTGCTGAATCCACACACGGGTTTAACTCTGGAAGTTGAGTGCACACATTGACAACCGTTCTGTTAGATAGCTGCGTTTTGGATTTAGAAGCAGATATTTCCCTGTGCTTACTGCTGTTTCTTCCATATGCCGGTAATGGTCTGAAAACGCCTGTTTTGGGACTCTGCAGAGAAAGTCTCTGCAGACTGCTGAATCCACACACGGGTTTAACTCTGGAAGTTGAGTGCACACATTGACAACCGTTCTGTTAGATAGCTGCGTTTTGGATTTAGAAGCAGATATTTCCCTGTGCTTACTGCTGTTTCTTCCATATGCCGGTAATGGGCTGAAAACGCCTGTTTTGGGACTCTGCAGAGAAAGTCTCTGCAGACTGCTGAATCCACACACGGGTTTAACTCTGGAAGTTGAGTGCACACATTGACAACCGTTCTGTTAGATAGCTGCGTTTTGGATTTAGAAGCAGATATTTCCCTGTGCTTACTGCTGTTTCTTCCATATGCCGGTAATGGGCTGAAAACGCCTGTTTTGGGACTCTGCAGAGAAAGTCTCTGCAGACTGCTGAATCCACACACGGGTTTAACTCTGGAAGTTGAGTGCACACACTGACAACCGTTCTGTTAGATAGCTGCGTTTTGGATTTAGAAGCAGATATTTCCCTGTGCTTACTGCTGTTTCTTCCCTATGCCGGTAATGGGCTGAAAACGCCTGTTTTGGGACTCTGCAGAGAAAGTCTCTGCAGACTGCTGAATCCACACACGGGTTTAACTCTGGAAGTTGAGTGCACACATTGACAACCGTTCTGTTAGATAGCTGCGTTTTGGATTTAGAAGCAGATATTTCCCTGTGCTTAGTGCTGTTTCTTCCCTATGCCGGTAATGGGCTGAAAACGCCTGTTTTGGGACTTTGCAGAGAAAGTCTCTGCAGACTGCTGAATCCACACACGGGTTTAACTCTGGAAGTTGAGTGCACACATTGACAACCGTTCTGTTAGATAGCTGCGTTTTGGATTTAGAAGCAGATATTTCCCTGTGCTTACTGCTGTTTCTTCCATATGCCGGTAATGGGCTGAAAACGCCTGTTTTGGGACTCTGCAGAGAAAGTCTCTGCAGACTGCTGAATCCACACACGGGTTTAACTCTGGAAGTTGAGTGCACACATTGACAACCGTTCTGTTAGATAGCTGCGTTTTGGATTTAGAAGCAGATATTTCCCTGTGCTTACTGCTGTTTCTTCCCTATGCCGGTAATGGGCTGAAAACGCCTGTTTTGGGACTCTGCAGAGAAAGTCTCTGCAGACTGCTGAATCCACACACGGGTTTAACTCTGGAAGTTGAGTGCACACATTGACAACCGTTCTGTTAGATAGCTGCGTTTTGGATTTAGAAGCAGATATTTCCCTGTGCTTACTGCTGTTTCTTCCATATGCCGGTAATGGGCTGAAAACGCCTGTTTTGGGACTCTGCAGAGAAAGTCTCTGCAGACTGCTGAATCCACACACGGGTTTAACTCTGGAAGTTGAGTGCACACATTGACAACCGTTCTGTTAGATAGCTGCGTTTTGGATTTAGAAGCAGATATTTCCCTGTGCTTATTGCTGTTTCTTCCATATGCCGGTAATGGGCTGAAAACGCCTGTTTTGGGACTCTGCAGAGAAAGTCTCTGCAGACTGCTGAATCCACACACGGGTTTAACTCTGGAAGTTGAGTGCACACATTGACAACCGTTCTGTTAGATAGCTGCGTTTTGGATTTAGAAGCAGATATTTCCCTGTGCTTACTGCTGTTTCTTCCATATGCCGGTAATGGGCTGAAAACGCCTGTTTTGGGACTCTGCAGAGAAAGTCTCTGCAGACTGCTGAATCCACACACGGGTTTAACTCTGGAAATTGAGTGCACACATTGACAACCGTTCTGTTAGATAGCTGCGTTTTGGATTTAGAAGCAGATATTTCCCTGTGCTTACTGCTGTTTCTTCCATATGCCGGTAATGGGCTGAAAACGCCTGTTTTGGGACTCTGCAGAGAAAGTCTCTGCAGACTGCTGAATCCACACACGGGTTTAACTCTGGAAGTTGAGTGCACACATTGACAACCGTTCTGTTAGATAGCTGCGTTTTGGATTTAGAAGCAGATATTTCCCTGTGCTTACTGCTGTTTCTTCCATATGCCGGTAATGGGCTGAAAACGCCTGTTTTGGGACTCTGCAGAGAAAGTCTCTGCAGACTGCTGAATCCACACACGGGTTTAACTCTGGAAGTTGAGTGCACACATTGACAACCGTTCTGTTAGATAGCTGCGTTTTGGATTTAGAAGCAGATATTTCCCTGTGCTTACTGCTGTTTCTTCCATATGCCGGTAATGGGCTGAAAACGCCTGTTTTGGGACTCTGCAGAGAAAGTCTCTGCAGACTGCTGAATCCACACACGGGTTTAACTCTGGAAGTTGAGTGCACACATTGACAACCGTTCTGTTAGATAGCTGCGTTTTGGATTTAGAAGCAGATATTTCCCTGTGCTTACTGCTGTTTCTTCCATATGCCGGTAATGGGCTGAAAACGCCTGTTTTGGGACTCTGCAGAGAAAGTCTCTGCAGACTGCTGAATCCACACACGGGTTTAACTCTGGAAGTTGAGTGCACACATTGACAACCGTTCTGTTAGATAGCTGCGTTTTGGATTTAGAAGCAGATATTTCCCTGTGCTTACTGCTGTTTCTTCCATATGCCGGTAATGGGCTGGAAAACGCCTGTTTTGGGACTCTGCAGAGAAAGTCTCTGCAGACTGCTGAATCCACACACGGGTTTTAACTCTGGAAGTTGAGTGCACACATTGACAACCGTTCTGTTAGATAGCTGCGTTTTGGATTTAGAAGCAGATATTTCCCTGTGCTTACTGCTGTTTCTTCCATATGCCGGTAATGGTCTGAAAACGCCTGTTTTGGGACTCTGCAGAGAAAGTCTCTGCAGACTGCTGAATCCACACACGGGTTTAACTCTGGAAGTTGAGTGCACACATTGACAACCGTTCTGTTAGATAGCTGCGTTTTGGATTTAGAAGCAGATATTTCCCTGTGCTTACTGCTGTTTCTTCCATATGCCGGTAATGGGCTGAAAACGCCTGTTTTGGGACTCTGCAGAGAAAGTCTCTGCAGACTGCTGAATCCACACACGGGTTTAACTCTGGAAGTTGAGTGCACACATTGACAACCGTTCTGTTAGATAGCTGCGTTTTGGATTTAGAAGCAGATATTTCCCTGTGCTTACTGCTGTTTCTTCCATATGCCGGTAATGGGCTGAAAACGCCTGTTTTGGGACTCTGCAGAGAAAGTCTCTGCAGACTGCTGAATCCACACACGGGTTTAACTCTGGAAGTTGAGTGCACACACTGACAACCGTTCTGTTAGATAGCTGCGTTTTGGATTTAGAAGCAGATATTTCCCTGTGCTTACTGCTGTTTCTTCCCTATGCCGGTAATGGGCTGAAAACGCCTGTTTTGGGACTCTGCAGAGAAAGTCTCTGCAGACTGCTGAATCCACACACGGGTTTAACTCTGGAAGTTGAGTGCACACATTGACAACCGTTCTGTTAGATAGCTGCGTTTTGGATTTAGAAGCAGATATTTCCCTGTGCTTAGTGCTGTTTCTTCCCTATGCCGGTAATGGGCTGAAAACGCCTGTTTTGGGACTTTGCAGAGAAAGTCTCTGCAGACTGCTGAATCCACACACGGGTTTAACTCTGGAAGTTGAGTGCACACATTGACAACCGTTCTGTTAGATAGCTGCGTTTTGGATTTAGAAGCAGATATTTCCCTGTGCTTACTGCTGTTTCTTCCATATGCCGGTAATGGGCTGAAAACGCCTGTTTTGGGACTCTGCAGAGAAAGTCTCTGCAGACTGCTGAATCCACACACGGGTTTAACTCTGGAAGTTGAGTGCACACATTGACAACCGTTCTGTTAGATAGCTGCGTTTTGGATTTAGAAGCAGATATTTCCCTGTGCTTACTGCTGTTTCTTCCCTATGCCGGTAATGGGCTGAAAACGCCTGTTTTGGGACTCTGCAGAGAAAGTCTCTGCAGACTGCTGAATCCACACACGGGTTTAACTCTGGAAGTTGAGTGCACACATTGACAACCGTTCTGTTAGATAGCTGCGTTTTGGATTTAGAAGCAGATATTTCCCTGTGCTTACTGCTGTTTCTTCCATATGCCGGTAATGGGCTGAAAACGCCTGTTTTGGGACTCTGCAGAGAAAGTCTCTGCAGACTGCTGAATCCACACACGGGTTTAACTCTGGAAGTTGAGTGCACACATTGACAACCGTTCTGTTAGATAGCTGCGTTTTGGATTTAGAAGCAGATATTTCCCTGTGCTTACTGCTGCTTCTTCCATATGCCGGTAATGGGCTGAAAACGCCTGTTTTGGGACTCTGCAGAGAAAGTGTTTGCAGACTGCTGAATCCACACACGGGTTTAACTCTGGAAGTTGAGTGCACACATTGACAACCGTTCTGTTAGGTAGCTGCGTTTTGGATTTAGAAGCAGATATTTCCCTGTGCTTACTGCTGTTTCTTCCATATGCCGGTAATGGGCTGAAAACGCCTGTTTTGGGACTCTGCAGAGAAAGTCTCTGCAGACTGCTGAATCCACACACGGGTTTAACTCTGGAAGTTGAGTGCACACATTGACAACCGTTCTGTTAGATAGCTGCGTTTTGGATTTAGAAGCAGATATTTCCCTGTGCTTACTGCTGTTTCTTCCATATGCCGGTAATGGGCTGAAAACGCCTGTTTTGGGACTCTGCAGAGAAAGTCTCTGCAGACTGCTGAATCCACACACGGGTTTAACTCTGGAAGTTGAGTGCACACATTGACAACCGTTCTGTTAGATAGCTGCGTTTTGGATTTAGAAGCAGATATTTCCCTGTGCTTACTGCTGTTTCTTCCATATGCCGGTAATGGGCTGAAAACGCCTGTTTTGGGACTCTGCAGAGAAAGTCTCTGCAGACTGCTGAATCCACACACGGGTTTAACTCTGGAAGTTGAGTGCACACATTGACAACCGTTCTGTTAGATAGCTGCGTTTTGGATTTAGAAGCAGATATTTCCCTGTGCTTACTGCTGTTTCTTCCATATGCCGGTAATGGGCTGAAAACGCCTGTTTTGGGACTCTGCAGAGAAAGTCTCTGCAGACTGCTGAATCCACACACGGGTTTAACTCTGGAAGTTGAGTGCACACATTGACAACCGTTCTGTTAGATAGCTGCGTTTTGGATTTAGAAGCAGATATTTCCCTGTGCTTACTGCTGTTTCTTCCATATGCCGGTAATGGGCTGAAAACGCCTGTTTTGGGACTCTGCAGAGAAAGTCTCTGCAGACTGCTGAATCCACACACGGGTTTAACTCTGGAAGTTGAGTGCACACATTGACAACCGTTCTGTTAGATAGCTGCGTTTTGGATTTAGAAGCAGATATTTCCCTGTGCTTACTGCTGTTTCTTCCATATGCCGGTAATGGGCTGAAAACGCCTGTTTTGGGACTCTGCAGAGAAAGTCTCTGCAGACTGCTGAATCCACACACGGGTTTAACTCTGGAAGTTGAGTGCACACATTGACAACCGTTCTGTTAGATAGCTGCGTTTTGGATTTAGAAGCAGATATTTCCCTGTGCTTACTGCTGTTTCTTCCATATGCCGGTAATGGGCTGAAAACGCCTGTTTTGGGACTCTGCAGAGAAAGTCTCTGCAGACTGCTGAATCCACACACGGGTTTAACTCTGGAAGTTGAGTGCACACACTGACAACCGTTCTGTTAGATAGCTGCGTTTTGGATTTAGAAGCAGATATTTCCCTGTGCTTACTGCTGTTTCTTCCATATGCCGGTAATGGGCTGAAAACGCCTGTTTTGGGACTCTGCAGAGAAAGTCTCTGCAGACTGCTGAATCCACACACGGGTTTAACTCTGGAAGTTGAGTGCACACATTGACAACCGTTCTGTTAGATAGCTGCGTTTTGGATTTAGAAGCAGATATTTCCCTGTGCTTACTGCTGTTTCTTCCATATGCCGGTAATGGGCTGAAAACGCCTGTTTTGGGACTCTGCAGAGAAAGTCTCTGCAGACTGCTGAATCCACACACGGGTTTAACTCTGGAAGTTGAGTGCACACATTGACAACCGTTCTGTTAGATAGCTGCGTTTTGGATTTAGAAGCAGATATTTCCCTGTGCTTACTGCTGTTTCTTCCCTATGCCGGTAATGGGCTGAAAACGCCTGTTTTGGGACTCTGCAGAGAAAGTCTCTGCAGACTGCTGAATCCACACACGGGTTTAACTCTGGAAGTTGAGTGCACACATTGACAACCGTTCTGTTAGATAGCTGCGTTTTGGATTTAGAAGCAGATATTTCCCTGTGCTTAGTGCTGTTTCTTCCCTATGCCGGTAATGGGCTGAAAACGCCTGTTTTGGGATTCTGCAGAGAAAGTCTCTGCAGACTGCTGAATCCACACACGGGTTTAACTCTGGAAGTTGAGTGCACACATTGACAACCGTTCTGTTAGATAGCTGCGTTTTGGATTTAGAAGCAGATATTTCCCTGTGCTTACTGCTGTTTCTTCCATATGCCGGTAATGGGCTGAAAACGCCTGTTTTGGGACTCTGCAGAGAAAGTCTCTGCAGACTGCTGAATCCACACACGGGTTTAACTCTGGAAGTTGAGTGCACACATTGACAACCGTTCTGTTAGATAGCTGCGTTTTGGATTTAGAAGCAGATATTTCCCTGTGCTTACTGCTGTTTCTTCCCTATGCCGGTAATGGGCTGAAAACGCCTGTTTTGGGACTCTGCAGAGAAAGTCTCTGCAGACTGCTGAATCCACACACGGGTTTAACTCTGGAAGTTGAGTGCACACATTGACAACCGTTCTGTTAGATTGCTGCGTTTTGGATTTAGAAGCAGATATTTCCCTGTGCTTACTGCTGTTTCTTCCATATGCCGGTAATGGGCTGAAAACGCCTGTTTTGGGACTCTGCAGAGAAAGTCTCTGCAGACTGCTGAATCCACACACGGGTTTAACTCTGGAAGTTGAGTGCACACATTGACAACCGTTCTGTTAGGTAGCTGCGTTTTGGATTTAGAAGCAGATATTTCCCTGTGCTTACTGCTGTTTCTTCCATATGCCGGTAATGGGCTGAAAACGCCTGTTTTGGGACTCTGCAGAGAAAGTCTCTGCAGACTGCTGAATCCACACACGGGTTTAACTCTGGAAGTTGAGTGCACACATTGACAACCGTTCTGTTAGATAGCTGCGTTTTGGATTTAGAAGCAGATATTTCCCTGTGCTTACTGCTGTTTCTTCCATATGCCGGTAATGGGCTGAAAACGCCTGTTTTGGGACTCTGCAGAGAAAGTCTCTGCAGACTGCTGAATCCACACACGGGTTTAACTCTGGAAGTTGAGTGCACACATTGACAACCGTTCTGTTAGATAGCTGCGTTTTGGATTTAGAAGCAGATATTTCCCTGTGCTTACTGCTGTTTCTTCCATATGCCGGTAATGGGCTGAAAACGCCTGTTTTGGGACTCTGCAGAGAAAGTCTCTGCAGACTGCTGAATCCACACACGGGTTTAACTCTGGAAGTTGAGTGCACACATTGACAACCGTTCTGTTAGATAGCTGCGTTTTGGATTTAGAAGCAGATATTTCCCTGTGCTTACTGCTGTTTCTTCCATATGCCGGTAATGGGCTGAAAACGCCTGTTTTGGGACTCTGCAGAGAAAGTCTCTGCAGACTGCTGAATCCACACACGGGTTTAACTCTGGAAGTTGAGTGCACACATTGACAACCGTTCTGTTAGATAGCTGCGTTTTGGATTTAGAAGCAGATATTTCCCTGTGCTTACTGCTGTTTCTTCCCTATGCCGGTAATGGGCTGAAAACGCCTGTTTTGGGACTCTGCAGAGAAAGTCTCTGCAGACTGCTGAATCCACACACGGGTTTAACTCTGGAAGTTGAGTGCACACATTGACAACCGTTCTGTTAGATAGCTGCGTTTTGGATTTAGAAGCAGATATTTCCCTGTGCTTACTGCTGTTTCTTCCATATGCCGGTAATGGGCTGAAAACGCCTGTTTTGGGACTCTGCAGAGAAAGTCTCTGCAGACTGCTGAATCCACACACGGGTTTAACTCTGGAAGTTGAGTGCACACATTGACAACCGTTCTGTTAGATAGCTGCGTTTTGGATTTAGAAGCAGATATTTCCCTGTGCTTACTGCTGCTTCTTCCATATGCCGGTAATGGGCTGAAAACGCCTGTTTTGGGACTCTGCAGAGAAAGTGTTTGCAGACTGCTGAATCCACACACGGGTTTAACTCTGGAAGTTGAGTGCACACATTGACAACCGTTCTGTTAGGTAGCTGCGTTTTGGATTTAGAAGCAGATATTTCCCTGTGCTTACTGCTGTTTCTTCCATATGCCGGTAATGGGCTGAAAACGCCTGTTTTGGGACTCTGCAGAGAAAGTCTCTGCAGACTGCTGAATCCACACACGGGTTTAACTCTGGAAGTTGAGTGCACACATTGACAACCGTTCTGTTAGATAGCTGCGTTTTGGATTTAGAAGCAGATATTTCCCTGTGCTTACTGCTGTTTCTTCCATATGCCGGTAATGGGCTGAAAACGCCTGTTTTGGGACTCTGCAGAGAAAGTCTCTGCAGACTGCTGAATCCACACACGGGTTTAACTCTGGAAGTTGAGTGCACACATTGACAACCGTTCTGTTAGATAGCTGCGTTTTGGATTTAGAAGCAGATATTTCCCTGTGCTTACTGCTGTTTCTTCCATATGCCGGTAATGGGCTGAAAACGCCTGTTTTGGGACTCTGCAGAGAAAGTCTCTGCAGACTGCTGAATCCACACACGGGTTTAACTCTGGAAGTTGAGTGCACACATTGACAACCGTTCTGTTAGATAGCTGCGTTTTGGATTTAGAAGCAGATATTTCCCTGTGCTTACTGCTGTTTCTTCCATATGCCGGTAATGGGCTGAAAACGCCTGTTTTGGGACTCTGCAGAGAAAGTCTCTGCAGACTGCTGAATCCACACACGGGTTTAACTCTGGAAGTTGAGTGCACACATTGACAACCGTTCTGTTAGATAGCTGCGTTTTGGATTTAGAAGCAGATATTTCCCTGTGCTTACTGCTGTTTCTTCCATATGCCGGTAATGGGCTGAAAACGCCTGTTTTGGGACTCTGCAGAGAAAGTCTCTGCAGACTGCTGAATCCACACACGGGTTTAACTCTGGAAGTTGAGTGCACACATTGACAACCGTTCTGTTAGATAGCTGCGTTTTGGATTTAGAAGCAGATATTTCCCTGTGCTTACTGCTGTTTCTTCCATATGCCGGTAATGGGCTGAAAACGCCTGTTTTGGGACTCTGCAGAGAAAGTCTCTGCAGACTGCTGAATCCACACACGGGTTTAACTCTGGAAGTTGAGTGCACACATTGACAACCGTTCTGTTAGATAGCTGCGTTTTGGATTTAGAAGCAGATATTTCCCTGTGCTTACTGCTGTTTCTTCCATATGCCGGTAATGGGCTGAAAACGCCTGTTTTGGGACTCTGCAGAGAAAGTCTCTGCAGACTGCTGAATCCACACACGGGTTTAACTCTGGAAGTTGAGTGCACACACTGACAACCGTTCTGTTAGATAGCTGCGTTTTGGATTTAGAAGCAGATATTTCCCTGTGCTTACTGCTGTTTCTTCCATATGCCGGTAATGGGCTGAAAACGCCTGTTTTGGGACTCTGCAGAGAAAGTCTCTGCAGACTGCTGAATCCACACACGGGTTTAACTCTGGAAGTTGAGTGCACACATTGACAACCGTTCTGTTAGATAGCTGCGTTTTGGATTTAGAAGCAGATATTTCCCTGTGCTTACTGCTGTTTCTTCCATATGCCGGTAATGGGCTGAAAACGCCTGTTTTGGGACTCTGCAGAGAAAGTCTCTGCAGACTGCTGAATCCACACACGGGTTTAACTCTGGAAGTTGAGTGCACACATTGACAACCGTTCTGTTAGATAGCTGCGTTTTGGATTTAGAAGCAGATATTTCCCTGTGCTTACTGCTGTTTCTTCCCTATGCCGGTAATGGACTGAAAACGCCTGTTTTGGGACTCTGCAGAGAAAGTCTCTGCAGACTGCTGAATCCACACACGGGTTTAACTCTGGAAGTTGAGTGCACACATTGACAACCGTTCTGTTAGATAGCTGCGTTTTGGATTTAGAAGCAGATATTTCCCTGTGCTTAGTGCTGTTTCTTCCCTATGCCGGTAATGGGCTGAAAACGCCTGTTTTGGGATTCTGCTGAGAAAGTCTCTGCAGACTGCTGAATCCACACACGGGTTTAACTCTGGAAGTTGAGTGCACACATTGACAACCGTTCTGTTAGATAGCTGCGTTTTGGATTTAGAAGCAGATATTTCCCTGTGCTTACTGCTGTTTCTTCCATATGCCGGTAATGGGCTGAAAACGCCTGTTTTGGGACTCTGCAGAGAAAGTCTCTGCAGACTGCTGAATCCACACACGGGTTTAACTCTGGAAGTTGAGTGCACACATTGACAACCGTTCTGTTAGATAGCTGCGTTTTGGATTTAGAAGCAGATATTTCCCTGTGCTTACTGCTGTTTCTTCCCTATGCCGGTAATGGGCTGAAAACGCCTGTTTTGGGACTCTGCAGAGAAAGTCTCTGCAGACTGCTGAATCCACACACGGGTTTAACTCTGGAAGTTGAGTGCACACATTGACAACCGTTCTGTTAGATAGCTGCGTTTTGGATTTAGAAGCAGATATTTCCCTGTGCTTACTGCTGTTTCTTCCATATGCCGGTAATGGGCTGAAAACGCCTGTTTTGGGACTCTGCAGAGAAAGTCTCTGCAGACTGCTGAATCCACACACGGGTTTAACTCTGGAAGTTGAGTGCACACATTGACAACCGTTCTGTTAGGTAGCTGCGTTTTGGATTTAGAAGCAGATATTTCCCTGTGCTTACTGCTGTTTCTTCCATATGCCGGTAATGGGCTGAAAACGCCTGTTTTGGGACTCTGCAGAGAAAGTCTCTGCAGACTGCTGAATCCACACACGGGTTTAACTCTGGAAGTTGAGTGCACACATTGACAACCGTTCTGTTAGATAGCTGCGTTTTGGATTTAGAAGCAGATATTTCCCTGTGCTTACTGCTGTTTCTTCCATATGCCGGTAATGGGCTGAAAACGCCTGTTTTGGGACTCTGCAGAGAAAGTCTCTGCAGACTGCTGAATCCACACACGGGTTTAACTCTGGAAGTTGAGTGCACACATTGACAACCGTTCTGTTAGATAGCTGCGTTTTGGATTTAGAAGCAGATATTTCCCTGTGCTTACTGCTGTTTCTTCCATATGCCGGTAATGGGCTGAAAACGCCTGTTTTGGGACTCTGCAGAGAAAGTCTCTGCAGACTGCTGAATCCACACACGGGTTTAACTCTGGAAGTTGAGTGCACACATTGACAACCGTTCTGTTAGATAGCTGCGTTTTGGATTTAGAAGCAGATATTTCCCTGTGCTTACTGCTGTTTCTTCCATATGCCGGTAATGGGCTGAAAACGCCTGTTTTGGGACTCTGCAGAGAAAGTCTCTGCAGACTGCTGAATCCACACACGGGTTTAACTCTGGAAGTTGAGTGCACACATTGACAACCGTTCTGTTAGATAGCTGCGTTTTGGATTTAGAAGCAGATATTTCCCTGTGCTTACTGCTGTTTCTTCCCTATGCCGGTAATGGGCTGAAAACGCCTGTTTTGGGACTCTGCAGAGAAAGTCTCTGCAGACTGCTGAATCCACACACGGGTTTAACTCTGGAAGTTGAGTGCACACATTGACAACCGTTCTGTTAGATAGCTGCGTTTTGGATTTAGAAGCAGATATTTCCCTGTGCTTACTGCTGTTTCTTCCATATGCCGGTAATGGGCTGAAAACGCCTGTTTTGGGACTCTGCAGAGAAAGTCTCTGCAGACTGCTGAATCCACACACGGGTTTAACTCTGGAAGTTGAGTGCACACATTGACAACCGTTCTGTTAGATAGCTGCGTTTTGGATTTAGAAGCAGATATTTCCCTGTGCTTACTGCTGTTTCTTCCATATGCCGGTAATGGGCTGAAAACGCCTGTTTTGGGACTCTGCAGAGAAAGTCTCTGCAGACTGCTGAATCCACACACGGGTTTAACTCTGGAAGTTGAGTGCACACACTGACAACCGTTCTGTTAGATAGCTGCGTTTTGGATTTAGAAGCAGATATTTCCCTGTGCTTACTGCTGTTTCTTCCATATGCCGGTAATGGGCTGAAAACGCCTGTTTTGGGACTCTGCAGAGAAAGTCTCTGCAGACTGCTGAATCCACACACGGGTTTAACTCTGGAAGTTGAGTGCACACATTGACAACCGTTCTGTTAGATAGCTGCGTTTTGGATTTAGAAGCAGATATTTCCCTGTGCTTACTGCTGTTTCTTCCCTATGCCGGTAATGGGCTGAAAACGCCTGTTTTGGGACTCTGCAGAGAAAGTCTCTGCAGACTGCTGAATCCACACACGGGTTTAACTCTGGAAGTTGAGTGCACACATTGACAACCGTTCTGTTAGATAGCTGCGTTTTGGATTTAGAAGCAGATATTTCCCTGTGCTTACTGCTGTTTCTTCCCTATGCCGGTAATGGGCTGAAAACGCCTGTTTTGGGACTCTGCAGAGAAAGTCTCTGCAGACTGCTGAATCCACACACGGGTTTAACTCTGGAAGTTGAGTGCACACATTGACAACCGTTCTGTTAGATAGCTGCGTTTTGGATTTAGAAGCAGATATTTCCCTGTGCTTACTGCTGTTTCTTCCATATGCCGGTAATGGGCTGAAAACGCCTGTTTTGGGACTCTGCAGAGAAAGTCTCTGCAGACTGCTGAATCCACACACGGGTTTAACTCTGGAAGTTGAGTGCACACATTGACAACCGTTCTGTTAGATAGCTGCGTTTTGGATTTAGAAGCAGATATTTCCCTGTGCTTACTGCTGTTTCTTCCATATGCCGGTAATGGGCTGAAAACGCCTGTTTTGGGACTCTGCAGAGAAAGTCTCTGCAGACTGCTGAATCCACACACGGGTTTAACTCTGGAAGTTGAGTGCACACATTGACAACCGTTCTGTTAGATAGCTGCGTTTTGGATTTAGAAGCAGATATTTCCCTGTGCTTACTGCTGTTTCTTCCCTATGCCGGTAATGGGCTGAAAACGCCTGTTTTGGGACTCTGCAGAGAAAGTCTCTGCAGACTGCTGAATCCACACACGGGTTTAACTCTGGAAGTTGAGTGCACACATTGACAACCGTTCTGTTAGATAGCTGCGTTTTGGATTTAGAAGCAGATATTTCCCTGTGCTTACTGCTGTTTCTTCCATATGCCGGTAATGGGCTGAAAACGCCTGTTTTGGGACTCTGCAGAGAAAGTCTCTGCAGACTGCTGAATCCACACACGGGTTTAACTCTGGAAGTTGAGTGCACACATTGACAACCGTTCTGTTAGATAGCTGCGTTTTGGATTTAGAAGCAGATATTTCCCTGTGCTTACTGCTGCTTCTTCCATATGCCGGTAATGGGCTGAAACCGCCTGTTTTGGGACTCTGCAGAGAAAGTGTTTGCAGACTGCTGAATCCACACACGGGTTTAACTCTGGAAGTTGAGTGCACACATTGACAACCGTTCTGTTAGGTAGCTGCGTTTTGGATTTAGAAGCAGATATTTCCCTGTGCTTACTGCTGTTTCTTCCATATGCCGGTAATGGGCTGAAAACGCCTGTTTTGGGACTCTGCAGAGAAAGTCTCTGCAGACTGCTGAATCCACACACGGGTTTAACTCTGGAAGTTGAGTGCACACATTGACAACCGTTCTGTTAGATAGCTGCGTTTTGGATTTAGAAGCAGATATTTCCCTGTGCTTACTGCTGTTTCTTCCATATGCCGGTAATGGGCTGAAAACGCCTGTTTTGGGACTCTGCAGAGAAAGTCTCTGCAGACTGCTGAATCCACACACGGGTTTAACTCTGGAAGTTGAGTGCACACATTGACAACCGTTCTGTTAGATAGCTGCGTTTTGGATTTAGAAGCAGATATTTCCCTGTGCTTACTGCTGTTTCTTCCATATGCCGGTAATGGGCTGAAAACGCCTGTTTTGGGACTCTGCAGAGAAAGTCTCTGCAGACTGCTGAATCCACACACGGGTTTAACTCTGGAAGTTGAGTGCACACATTGACAACCGTTCTGTTAGCTGCGTTTTGGATTTAGAAGCAGATATTTCCCTGTGCTTACTGCTGTTTCTTCCATATGCCGGTAATGGGCTGAAAACGCCTGTTTTGGGACTCTGCAGAGAAAGTCTCTGCAGACTGCTGAATCCACACACGGGTTTAACTCTGGAAGTTGAGTGCACACATTGACAACCGTTCTGTTAGATCGCTGCGTTTTCGATTTAGAAGCAGATATTTCCCTGTGCTTACTGCTGTTTCTTCCATATGCCGGTAATGGGCTGAAAACGCCTGTTTTGGGACTCTGCAGAGAAAGTCTCTGCAGACTGCTGAATCCACACACGGGTTTAACTCTGGAAGTTGAGTGCACACATTGACAACCGTTCTGTTAGATAGCTGCGTTTTGGATTTAGAAGCAGATATTTCCCTGTGCTTACTGCTGTTTCTTCCATATGCCGGTAATGGGCTGAAAACGCCTGTTTTGGGACTCTGCAGAGAAAGTGTTTGCAGACTGCTGAATCCACACTCGGGTTTAAATCTGGAAGTTGAGTGCACACATTGACAACCGTTCTGTTAGATAGCTGCGTTTTGGATTTAGAAGCAGATATTTCCCTGTGCTTACTGCTGTTTCTTCCCTATGCCGGTAATGGACTGAAAACGCCTGTTTTGGGACTCTGCAGAGAAAGTCTCTGCAGACTGCTGAATCCACACACGGGTTTAACTCTGGAAGTTGAGTGCACACATTGACAACCGTTCTGTTAGATAGCTGCGTTTTGGATTTAGAAGCAGATATTTCCCTGTGCTTACTGCTGTTTCTTCCATATGCCGGTAATGGGCTGAAAACGCCTGTTTTGGGACTCTGCAGAGAAAGTCTCTGCAGACTGCTGAATCCACACACGGGTTTAACTCTGGAAGTTGAGTGCACACATTGTCAACCGTTCTGTTAGATAGCTGCGTTTTGGATTTAGAAGCAGATATTTCCCTGTGCTTACTGCTGTTTCTTCCATATGCCGGTAATGGGCTGAAAACGCCTGTTTTGGGACTCTGCAGAGAAAGTGTTTGCAGACTGCTGAATCCACACACGGGTTTAACTCTGGAAGTTGAGTGCACACATTGACAACCGTTCTGTTAGATAGCTGCGTTTTGGATTTAGAAGCAGATATTTCCCTGTGCTTACTGCTGTTTCTTCCCTATGCCGGTAATGGACTGAAAACGCCTGTTTTGGGACTCTGCAGAGAAAGTCTCTGCAGACTGCTGAATCCACACACGGGTTTAACTCTGGAAGTTGAGTGCACACATTGACAACCGTTCTGTTAGATAGCTGCGTTTTGGATTTAGAAGCAGATATTTCCCTGTGCTTACTGCTGTTTCTTCCATATGCCGGTAATGGGCTGAAAACGCCTGTTTTGGGACTCTGCAGAGAAAGTGTTTGCAGACTGCTGAATCCACACACGGGTTTAACTCTGGAAGTTGAGTGCACACATTGACAACCGTTCTGTTAGATAGCTGCGTTTTGGATTTAGAAGCAGATATTTCCCTGTGCTTACTGCTGTTTCTTCCCTATGCCGGTAATGGACTGAAAACGCCTGTTTTGGGACTCTGCAGAGAAAGTCTCTGCAGACTGCTGAATCCACACACGGGTTTAACTCTGGAAGTTGAGTGCACACATTGACAACCGTTCTGTTAGATAGCTGCGTTTTGGATTTAGAAGCAGATATTTCCCTGTGCTTACTGCTGTTTCTTCCATTTGCCGGTAATGGGCTGAAAACGCCTGTTTTGGGACTCTGCAGAGAAAGTCTCTGCAGACTGCTGAATCCACACACAGGTTTAACTCTGGAAGTTGAGTGCACACATTGACAACCGTTCTGTTAGATAGCTGCGTTTTGGATTTAGAAGCAGATATTTCCCTGTGCTTACTGCTGTTTCTTCCATATGCCGGTAATGGGCTGAAAACGCCTGTTTTGGGACTCTGCAGAGAAAGTCTCTGCAGACTGCTGAATCCACACACGGGTTTAACTCTGGAAGTTGAGTGCACACATTGACAACCGTTCTGTTAGATAGCTGCGTTTTGGATTTAGAAGCAGATATTTCCCTGTGCTTACTGCTGTTTCTTCCATATGCCGGTAATGGGCTGAAAACGCCTGTTTTGGGACTCTGCAGAGAAAGTGTTTGCAGACTGCTGAATCCACACACGGGTTTAACTCTGGAAGTTGAGTGCACACATTGACAACCGTTCTGTTAGATAGCTGCGTTTTGGATTTAGAAGCAGATATTTCCCTGTGCTTACTGCTGTTTCTTCCATATGCCGGTATTGGGCTGAAAACGCCTGTTTTGGGACTCTGCACAGAACGTGTTTGTAGACTGCTGAATCCACACACGAGTTCATCTCTGGAAGGTGAATGCACGCATTGACAACCATTCAGTTACATAGCTGCCTTTTGGTTTTAGAATAATTTATTTCTCTTTACAGCATATACTCTCATTCACTCTGGAATATCCAATCGCAGCTCCTAAAAGAAACGGGTTTCTACGTATAATCAGATATTTCCCTTTACATCTTGTACCCCAGTACACTCTGATATATGCAAACGCAGCTCCTGGAAGAAACGTGTTTGTAACTCGCTGAATCTGAGCATATATTGAAGTCTCTTAGGTGAATGAACACGCAGCAGAGGAGTTTGAAAAAAACATTTCTTCCATGTTATAGATGCACTGTTACTGCTATTGCTTTTAGGCTGGTGTTTTCCTGGAAATGTTGGTTTTAGAATTTCCATACAAATGGTTTGTAAACTGCTGCATAAGTGGAGCAGTTTAATTCGTTAAGTTGAATGCCCTCATTCACAATCATTCTGTTAGCTAGCTCCGTTTTGGTTTTAGAAGCCTGTGTTTCTAGTTACAGCATATACTCCCATTCATTCTGGAATAGCCAAACGCAGCTCCCAGAATAGACGTGTTTCTAAGTCGCTGAATCTAAACATAGATTCAACTCCCTTAGGTGAACGAACACACAGCACAGCAGTTTGAAAGAAACGTTTTATTTGAGTTTTAGACGCAGTCTAATTGCTATTTCTTAGAGGCCGGTATTTTGCTGGGAATGTCTGTTTTAGAATCTGCACAAAAATCTTTTCTAAACTGCTGCATAGAAACAACAGTTTATCTCAATAAGCTGAATGCACACAGTGACAACCATTCTGTTAGATGGCTCCGTGTTTGTTTTAGAACCAGATATTTCACTTTAAACCTTATACTCCAGTACACTCTGGAATATGCAAATGCAGCTCCTGGAAGAAACGTGTTTCTTACTCGCTGAATCTGAACATATACTCAAGACTCTTAGTTGAATGAACACAGAGCAGAGCATTTTGAAGAAAACGTTTCTTCTATGTTATAGATGCAGTCTTACTGCTACTTCCTTTAGGCTGGTGTTTTGCTGCAAATGTTGATTTTAGAATTTGCATATAAAGGGTTTCTAAACTGCTGCCTAAGAAGAGCAGATTAACCCTTTAAGTTGAATGCACAGATTCACAACCATTCTGTTAGATAGCTCCGTTTTGGTTTTAGAAACAGATATTTCTCTTTACAGCATTTACTCCCATACACTCTGGAATATCGAAATGCAGCTCCTAGAATAAACGTGTTTCAAACTCGCTGAATCCAAACATAGATTCAACGACCTTTGGTGAACGAACACACTGCAGAGCAGTTTGAAAGAAACGTTCCCTCTGAGTTTTAGACGCAGTCTTACTGCTATTTCTTATAGGCCGGTATTTTGCTGGAAATGTCTATTTGAGAATCTACACAGAAATTTTTTCTAAACTGCTGCAGACAAACAGCAGTTTAGCTCAGTAAGTTGAATGCACACATTGACAACCATTCCATTAGATCATCCGTTTTTCTTTTGGAACGAGACATTTGTCTTTACATCTTATACTCCAGTATACTCTGGAATAGGCAAACACAGCTCCTGGAAGAAACGTGTTGCTAATTAGCTGAATCTGAACATATATTCAAGTCTCTTATATGAATGAACACACAGCAGAGCAGTTTGAAAACAGTTTCGTCCATGTTAAAGATGCAGTCTTACTGCTATTTCCTTTAGGCTGGTGTTTTGCTGGAAAGGCCTGTATGAGAATTTGCATATAAAGGGTTTCTAAAGTGCTGCATGAGAAGAGCAGTTTACCTCTTTAAGCCAAAGGCACACATTCACAACCACTCTGCTAGATAGATCCATTTTGGTTTTAGAAACAGATATTTCTCTTTACAGCATATACTCCCATTCATTCCGGAATATCCAAAGACAGCTCCTAGAATAAACGTGTTTCTATCTCGCTGAATCTAAACATAGATTAAACTCCCTTAGGTCAAAGAACACACGGCCGAGCAGGTTGAAAGAAACGTTTCTTCTGAGTTTTAGACGCAGTCTTAATGCTCTTTCTTCTATATGCCGGTACCGGGCCGGAAAGGCCTGTTTTCAGACTCTGCACAGAAAGTGTTTGCAGACTGCTGAATCCACACACGGGTTTAACTCTGGAAGTTGAGTGCACACATTGACAACCGTTCTGTTAGATAGCTGCGTTTTGGATTTAGAAGCAGATATTTCCCTGGGCCTACTGCCGTTTCTTCCAAATGCCGGTATTGGGCTGAAAACGCCTGTTTTGGGACTCTGCAGAGAAAGTGTTTGCAGACTGCTGAATCCACACACGGGTTTAACTCTGGAAGTTGAGTGCACACATTGACAACCGTTCTGTTAGATAGCTGCGTTTTGGATTTAGAAGCAGATATTTCCCTGTGCTTACTGCTGTTTCTTCCATATGCCGGTAATGGGCTGAAAACGCCTGTTTTGGGACTCTGCAGAGAAAGTCTCTGCAGACTGCTGAATCCACACACGGGTTTAACTCTGGAAGTTGAGTGCACACATTGACAACCGTTCTGTTAGATAGCTGCGTTTTGGATTTAGAAGCAGATATTTCCCTGTGCTTACTGCTGTTTCTTCCATATGCCGGTAATGGGCTGAAAACGCCTGTTTTGGGACTCTGCAGAGAAAGTGTTTGCAGACTGCTGAATCCACACACGGGTTTAACTCTGGAAGTTGAGTGCACACACTGACAACCGTTCTGTTAGATAGCTGCGTTTTGGATTTAGAAGCAGATATTTCCCTGTGCTTACTGCTGTTTCTTCCATATGCCGGTAATGGGCTGAAAACGCCTGTTTTGGGACTCTGCAGAGAAAGTCTCTGCAGACTGCTGAATCCACACACGGGTTTAACTCTGGAAGTTGAGTGCACACATTGACAACCGTTCTGTTAGATAGCTGCGTTTTGGATTTAGAAGCAGATATTTCCCTGTGCTTACTGCTGTTTCTTCCATATGCCGGTAATGGGCTGAAAACGCCTGTTTTGGGACTCTGCAGAGAAAGTCTCTGCAGACTGCTGAATCCACACACGGGTTTAACTCTGGAAGTTGAGTGCACACATTGACAACCGTTCTGTTAGATAGCTGCGTTTTGGATTTAGAAGCAGATATTTCCCTGTGCTTACTGCTGTTTCTTCCATATGCCGGTAATGGGCTGAAAACGCCTGTTTTGGGACTCTGCAGAGAAAGTCTCTGCAGACTGCTGAATCCACACACGGGTTTAACTCTGGAAGTTGAGTGCACACATTGACAACCGTTCTGTTAGATAGCTGCGTTTTGGATTTAGAAGCAGATATTTCCCTGTGCTTACTGCTGTTTCTTCCATATGCCGGTAATGGGCTGAAAACGCCTGTTTTGGGACTCTGCAAAGAAAGTCTCTGCAGACTGCTGAATCCACACACGGGTTTAACTCTGGAAGTTGAGTGCACACATTGACAACCGTTCTGTTAGATAGCTGCGTTTTGGATTTAGAAGCAGATATTTCCCTGTGCTTACTGCTGTTTCTTCCATATGCCGGTAATGGGCTGAAAACGCCTGTTTTGGGACTCTGCAGAGAAAGTCTCTGCAGACTGCTGAATCCACACACGGGTTTAACTCTGGAAGTTGAGTGCACACATTGACAACCGTTCTGTTAGATAGCTGCGTTTTGGATTTAGAAGCAGATATTTCCCTGTGCTTACTGCTGTTTCTTCCATATGCCGGTAATGGGCTGAAAACGCCTGTTTTGGGACTCTGCAGAGAAAGTCTCTGCAGACTGCTGAATCCACACACGGGTTTAACTCTGGAAGTTGAGTGCACACATTGACAACCGTTCTGTTAGATAGCTGCGTTTTGGATTTAGAAGCAGATATTTCCCTGTGCTTACTGCTGTTTCTTCCATATGCCGGTAATGGGCTGAAAACGCCTGTTTTGGGACTCTGCAGAGAAAGACTCTGCAGACTGCTGAATCCACACACGGGTTTAACTCTGGAAGTTGAGTGCACACATTGACAACCGTTCTGTTAGATAGCTGCGTTTTGGATTTAGAAGCAGATATTTCCCTGTGCTTACTGCTGTTTCTTCCGTATGCCGGTAATGGGCTGAAAACGCCTGTTTTGGGACTCTGCAGAGAAAGTCTCTGCAGACTGCTGAATCCACACACGGGTTTAACTCTGGAAGTTGAGTGCACACATTGACAACCGTTCTGTTAGATAGCTGCGTTTTGGATTTAGAAGCAGATATTTCCCTGTGCTTACTGCTGTTTCTTCCATATGCCGGTAATGGGCTGAAAACGCCTGTTTTGGGACTCTGCAGAGAAAGTCTCTGCAGACTGCTGAATCCACACACGGGTTTAACTCTGGAAGTTGAGTGCACACATTGACAACCGTTCTGTTAGATAGCTGCGTTTTGGATTTAGAAGCAGATATTTCCCTGTGCTTACTGCTGTTTCTTCCCTATGCCGGTAATGGGCTGAAAACGCCTGTTTTGGGACTCTGCAGAGAAAGTCTCTGCAGACTGCTGAATCCACACACGGGTTTAACTCTGGAAGTTGAGTGCACACATTGACAACCGTTCTGTTAGATAGCTGCGTTTTGGATTTAGAAGCAGATATTTCCCTGTGCTTACTGCTGTTTCTTCCATATGCCGGTAATGGGCTGAAAACGCCTGTTTTGGGACTCTGCAGAGAAAGTCTCTGCAGACTGCTGAATCCACACACGGGTTTAACTCTGGAAGTTGAGTGCACACATTGACAACCGTTCTGTTAGATAGCTGCGTTTTGGATTTAGAAGCAGATATTTCCCTGTGCTTACTGCTGTTTCTTCCATATGCCGGTAATGGGCTGAAAACGCCTGTTTTGGGACTCTGCAGGGAAAGTCTCTGCAGACTGCTGAATCCACACACGGGTTTAACTCTGGAAGTTGAGTGCACACATTGACAACCGTTCTGTTAGATAGCTGCGTTTTGGATTTAGAAGCAGATATTTCCCTGTGCTTACTGCTGTTTCTTCCATATGCCGGTAATGGGCTGAAAACGCCTGTTTTGGGACTCTGCAGAGAAAGTCTCTGCAGACTGCTGAATCCACACACGGGTTTAACTCTGGAAGTTGAGTGCACACATTGACAACCGTTCTGTTAGATAGCTGCGTTTTGGATTTAGAAGCAGATATTTCCCTGTGCTTACTGCTGTTTCTTCCATATGCCGGTAATGGGCTGAAAACGCCTGTTTTGGGACTCTGCAGAGAAAGTCTCTGCAGACTGCTGAATCCACACACGGGTTTAACTCTGGAAGTTGAGTGCACACATTGACAACCGTTCTGTTAGATAGCTGCGTTTTGGATTTAGAAGCAGATATTTCCCTGTGCTTACTGCTGTTTCTTCCATATGCCGGTAATGGGCTGAAAACGCCTGTTTTGGGACTCTGCAGAGAAAGTCTCTGCAGACTGCTGAATCCACACACGGGTTTAACTCTGGAAGTTGAGTGCACACATTGACAACCGTTCTGTTAGATAGCTGCGTTTTGGATTTAGAAGCAGATATTTCCCTGTGCTTACTGCTGTTTCTTCCATATGCCGGTAATGGGCTGAAAACGCCTGTTTTGGGACTCTGCAGAGAAAGTCTCTGCAGACTGCTGAATCCACACACGGGTTTAACTCTGGAAGTTGAGTGCACACATTGACAACCGTTCTGTTAGATAGCTGCGTTTTGGATTTAGAAGCAGATATTTCCCTGTGCTTACTGCTGTTTCTTCCATATGCCGGTAATGGGCTGAAAACGCCTGTTTTGGGACTCTGCAGAGAAAGTCTCTGCAGACTGCTGAATCCACACACGGGTTTAACTCTGGAAGTTGAGTGCACACATTGACAACCGTTCTGTTAGATAGCTGCGTTTTGGATTTAGAAGCAGATATTTCCCTGTGCTTACTGCTGTTTCTTCCATATGCCGGTAATGGGCTGAAAACGCCTGTTTTGGGACTCTGCAGAGAAAGTCTCTGCAGACTGCTGAATCCACACACGGGTTTAACTCTGGAAGTTGAGTGCACACATTGACAACCGTTCTGTTAGATAGCTGCGTTTTGGATTTAGAAGCAGATATTTCCCTGTGCTTACTGCTGTTTCTTCCATATGCCGGTAATGGGCTGAAAACGCCTGTTTTGGGACTCTGCAAAGAAAGTCTCTGCAGACTGCTGAATCCACACACGGGTTTAACTCTGGAAGTTGAGTGCACACATTGACAACCGTTCTGTTAGATAGCTGCGTTTTGGATTTAGAAGCAGATATTTCCCTGTGCTTACTGCTGTTTCTTCCATATGCCGGTAATGGGCTGAAAACGCCTGTTTTGGGACTCTGCAGAGAAAGTCTCTGCAGACTGCTGAATCCACACACGGGTTTAACTCTGGAAGTTGAGTGCACACATTGACAACCGTTCTGTTAGATAGCTGCGTTTTGGATTTAGAAGCAGATATTTCCCTGTGCTTACTGCTGTTTCTTCCATATGCCGGTAATGGGCTGAAAACGCCTGTTTTGGGACTCTGCAGAGAAAGTCTCTGCAGACTGCTGAATCCACACACGGGTTTAACTCTGGAAGTTGAGTGCACACATTGACAACCGTTCTGTTAGATAGCTGCGTTTTGGATTTAGAAGCAGATATTTCCCTGTGCTTACTGCTGTTTCTTCCATATGCCGGTAATGGGCTGAAAACGCCTGTTTTGGGACTCTGCAGAGAAAGTCTCTGCAGACTGCTGAATCCACACACGGGTTTAACTCTGGAAGTTGAGTGCACACATTGACAACCGTTCTGTTAGATAGCTGCGTTTTGGATTTAGAAGCAGATATTTCCCTGTGCTTACTGCTGTTTCTTCCATATGCCGGTAATGGGCTGAAAACGCCTGTTTTGGGACTCTGCAGGGAAAGTCTCTGCAGACTGCTGAATCCACACACGGGTTTAACTCTGGAAGTTGAGTGCACACATTGACAACCGTTCTGTTAGATAGCTGCGTTTTGGATTTAGAAGCAGATATTTCCCTGTGCTTACTGCTGTTTCTTCCATATGCCGGTAATGGGCTGAAAACGCCTGTTTTGGGACTCTGCAGAGAAAGTCTCTGCAGACTGCTGAATCCACACACGGGTTTAACTCTGGAAGTTGAGTGCACACATTGACAACCGTTCTGTTAGATAGCTGCGTTTTGGATTTAGAAGCAGATATTTCCCTGTGCTTACTGCTGTTTCTTCCATATGCCGGTAATGGGCTGAAAACGCCTGTTTTGGGACTCTGCAGAGAAAGTCTCTGCAGACTGCTGAATCCACACACGGGTTTAACTCTGGAAGTTGAGTGCACACATTGACAACCGTTCTGTTAGATAGCTGCGTTTTGGATTTAGAAGCAGATATTTCCCTGTGCTTACTGCTGTTTCTTCCATATGCCGGTAATGGGCTGAAAACGCCTGTTTTGGGACTCTGCAGAGAAAGTCTCTGCAGACTGCTGAATCCACACACGGGTTTAACTCTGGAAGTTGAGTGCACACATTGACAACCGTTCTGTTAGATAGCTGCGTTTTGGATTTAGAAGCAGATATTTCCCTGTGCTTACTGCTGTTTCTTCCATATGCCGGTAATGGGCTGAAAACGCCTGTTTTGGGACTCTGCAGAGAAAGTCTCTGCAGACTGCTGAATCCACACACGGGTTTAACTCTGGAAGTTGAGTGCACACATTGACAACCGTTCTGTTAGATAGCTGCGTTTTGGATTTAGAAGCAGATATTTCCCTGTGCTTACTGCTGTTTCTTCCATATGCCGGTAATGGGCTGAAAACGCCTGTTTTGGGACTCTGCAGAGAAAGTCTCTGCAGACTGCTGAATCCACACACGGGTTTAACTCTGGAAGTTGAGTGCACACATTGACAACCGTTCTGTTAGATAGCTGCGTTTTGGATTTAGAAGCAGATATTTCCCTGTGCTTACTGCTGTTTCTTCCATATGCCGGTAATGGGCTGAAAACGCCTGTTTTGGGACTCTGCAGAGAAAGTCTCTGCAGACTGCTGAATCCACACACGGGTTTAACTCTGGAAGTTGAGTGCACACATTGACAACCGTTCTGTTACATAGCTGCGTTTTGGATTTAGAAGCAGATATTTCCCTGTGCTTACTGCTGCTTCTTCCATATGCCGGTAATGGGCTGAAAACGCCTGTTTTGGGACTCTGCAGAGAAAGTCTCTGCAGACTGCAGAATCCACACACGGGTTTAACTCTGGAAGTTGAGTGCACACATTGACAACCGTTCTGTTAGATAGCTGCGTTTTGGATTTAGAAGCAGATATTTCCCTGTGCTTTCTGCTGTTTCTTCCATATGCCGGTAATGGGCTGAAAACGCCTGTTTTGGGACTCTGCAGAGAAAGTCTCTGCAGACTGCTGAATCCACACACGGGTTTAACTCTGGAAGTTGAGTGCACACATTGACAACCGTTCTGTTAGATAGCTGCGTTTTGGATTTAGAAGCAGATATTTCCCTGTGCTTACTGCTGTTTCTTCCATATGCCGGTAATGGGCTGAAAACGCCTGTTTTGGGACTCTGCAGAGAAAGTCTCTGCAGACTGCTGAATCCACACACGGGTTTAACTCTGGAAGTTGAGTGCACACATTGACAACCGTTCTGTTAGATAGCTGCGTTTTGGATTTAGAAGCAGATATTTCCCTGTGCTTACTGCTGTTTCTTCCATATGCCGGTAATGGGCTGAAAACGCCTGTTTTGGGACTCTGCAGAGAAAGTCTCTGCAGACTGCTGAATCCACACACGGGTTTAACTCTGCAAGTTGAGTGCACACATTGACAACCGTTCTGTTAGATAGCTGCGTTTTGGATTTAGAAGCAGATATTTCCCTGTGCTTACTGCTGCTTCTTCCATATGCCGGTAATGGGCTGAAAACGCCTGTTTTGGGACTCTGCAGAGAAAGTCTCTGCAGACTGCCGAATCCACACACGGGTTTAACTCTGGAAGTTGAGTGCACACATTGACAACCGTTCTGTTAGATAGCTGCGTTTTGGATTTAGAAGCAGATATTTCCCTGTGCTTACTGCTGTTTCTTCCATATGCCGGTAATGGGCTGAAAACGCCTGTTTTGGGACTCTGCAGAGAAAGTCTCTGCAGACTGCTGAATCCACACACGGGTTTAACTCTGGAAGTTGAGTGCACACATTGACAACCGTTCTGTTAGATAGCTGCGTTTTGGATTTAGAAGCAGATATTTCCCTGTGCTTACTGCTGTTTCTTCCATATGCCGGTAATGGGCTGAAAACGCCTGTTTTGGGACTCTGCAGAGAAAGTCTCTGCAGACTGCTGAATCCACACACGGGTTTAACTCTGGAAGTTGAGTGCACACATTGACAACCGTTCTGTTAGATAGCTGCGTTTTGGATTTAGAAGCAGATATTTCCCTGTGCTTACTGCTGTTTCTTCCATATGCCGGTAATGGGCTGAAAACGCCTGTTTTGGGACTCTGCAGAGAAAGTCTCTGCAGACTGCTGAATCCACACACGGGTTTAACTCTGGAAGTTGAGTGCACACATTGACAACCGTTCTGTTAGATAGCTGCGTTTTGGATTTAGAAGCAGATATTTCCCTGTGCTTACTGCTGTTTCTTCCATATGCCGGTAATGGGCTGAAAACGCCTGTTTTGGGACTCTGCAGAGAAAGTCTCTGCAGACTGCTGAATCCACACACGGGTTTAACTATGGAAGTTGAGTGCACACATTGACAACCGTTCTGTTAGATAGCTGCGTTTTGGATTTAGAAGCAGATATTTCCCTGTGCTTACTGCTGCTTCTTCCATATGCCGGTAATGGGCTGAAAACGCCTGTTTTGGGACTCTGCAGAGAAAGTCTCTGCAGACTGCCGAATCCACACACGGGTTTAACTCTGGAAGTTGAGTGCACACATTGACAACCGTTCTGTTAGATAGCTGCGTTTTGGATTTAGAAGCAGATATTTCCCTGTGCTTACTGCTGTTTCTTCCATATGCCGGTAATGGGCTGAAAACGCCTGTTTTGGGACTCTGCAGAGAAAGTCTCTGCAGACTGCTGAATCCACACACGGGTTTAACTCTGGAAGTTGAGTGCACACATTGACAACCGTTCTGTTAGATAGCTGCGTTTTGGATTTAGAAGCAGATATTTCCCTGTGCTTACTGCTGTTTCTTCCATATGCCGGTAATGGGCTGAAAACGCCTGTTTTGGGACTCTGCAGAGAAAGTCTCTGCAGACTGCTGAATCCACACACGGGTTTAACTCTGGAAGTTGAGTGCACACATTGACAACCGTTCTGTTAGATAGCTGCGTTTTGGATTTAGAAGCAGATATTTCCCTGTGCTTACTGCTGTTTCTTCCATATGCCGGTAATGGGCTGAAAACGCCTGTTTTGGGACTCTGCAGAGAAAGTCTCTGCAGACTGCTGAATCCACACACGGGTTTAACTCTGGAAGTTGAGTGCACACATTGACAACCGTTCTGTTAGATAGCTGCGTTTTGGATTTAGAAGCAGATATTTCCCTGTGCTTACTGCTGCTTCTTCCATATGCCGGTAATGGGCTGAAAACGCCTGTTTTGGGACTCTGCAGAGAAAGTCTCTGCAGACTGCTGAATCCACACACGGGTTTAACTCTGGAAGTTGAGTGCACACATTGACAACCGTTCTGTTAGATAGCTGCGTTTTGGATTTAGAAGCAGATATTTCCCTGTGCTTACTGCTGTTTCTTCCATATGCCGGTAATGGGCTGAAAACGCCTGTTTTGGGACTCTGCAGAGAAAGTCTCTGCAGACTGCTGAATCCACACACGGGTTTAACTCTGGAAGTTGAGTGCACACATTGACAACCGTTCTGTTAGATAGCTGCGTTTTGGATTTAGAAGCAGATATTTCCCTGTGCTTACTGCTGTTTCTTCCATATGCCGGTAATGGGCTGAAAACGCCTGTTTTGGGACTCTGCAGAGAAAGTCTCTGCAGACTGCTGAATCCACACACGGGTTTAACTCTGGAAGTTGAGTGCACACATTGACAACCGTTCTGTTAGATAGCTGCGTTTTGGATTTAGAAGCAGATATTTCCCTGTGCTTACTGCTGTTTCTTCCATATGCCGGTAATGGGCTGAAAACGCCTGTTTTGGGACTCTGCAGAGAAAGTCTCTGCAGACTGCTGAATCCACACACGGGTTTAACTCTGGAAGTTGAGTGCACACATTGACAACCGTTCTGTTAGATAGCTGCGTTTTGGATTTAGAAGCAGATATTTCCCTGTGCTTACTGCTGTTTCTTCCATATGCCGGTAATGGGCTGAAAAAGCCTGTTTTGGGACTCTGCAGAGAAAGTCTCTGCAGACTGCTGAATCCACACACGGGTTTAACTCTGGAAGTTGAGTGCACACATTGACAACCGTTCTGTTAGATAGCTGCGTTTTGGATTTAGAAGCAGATATTTCCCTGTGCTTACTGCTGTTTCTTCCATATGCCGGTAATGGGCTGAAAACGCCTGTTTTGGGACTCTGCAGAGAAAGTCTCTGCAGACTGCTGAATCCACACACGGGTTTAACTCTGGAAGTTGAGTGCACACATTGACAACCGTTCTGTTACATAGCTGCGTTTTGGATTTAGAAGCAGATATTTCCCTGTGCTTACTGCTGTTTCTTCCATATGCCGGTAATGGGCTGAAAACGCCTGTTTTGGGACTCTGCAGAGAAAGTCTCTGCAGACTGCTGAATCCACACACGGGTTTAACTCTGGAAGTTGAGTGCACACATTGACAACCGTTCTGTTAGATAGCTGCGTTTTGGATTCAGAAGCAGATATTTCCCAGTGCTTACTGCTGTTTCTTCCATATGCCGGTAATGGGCTGAAAACGCCTGTTTTGGGACTCTGCAGAGAAAGTCTCTGCAGACTGCTGAATCCACACACGGGTTTAACTCTGGAAGTTGAGTGCACACATTGACAACCGTTCTGTTAGATAGCTGCGTTTTGGATTTAGAAGCAGATATTTCCCTGTGCTTACTGCTGTTTCTTCCATATGCCGGTAATGGGCTGAAAACGCCTGTTTTGGGACTCTGCAGAGAAAGTCTCTGCAGACTGCTGAATCCACACACGGGTTTAACTCTGGAAGTTGAGTGCACACATTGACAACCGTTCTGTTAGATAGCTGCGTTTTGGATTTAGAAGCAGATATTTCCCTGTGCTTACTGCTGTTTCTTCCATATGCCGGTAATGGGCTGAAAACGCCTGTTTTGGGACTCTGCAGAGAAAGTCTCTGCAGACTGCTGAATCCACACACGGGTTTAACTCTGGAAGTTGAGTGCACACATTGACAACCGTTCTGTTAGATAGCTGCGTTTTGGATTTAGAAGCAGATATTTCCCTGTGCTTACTGCTGTTTCTTCCATATGCCGGTAATGGGCTGAAAACGCCTGTTTTGGGACTCTGCAGAGAAAGTCTCTGCAGACTGCTGAATCCACACACGGGTTTAACTCTGGAAGTTGAGTGCACACATTGACAACCGTTCTGTTAGATAGCTGCGTTTTGGATTTAGAAGCAGATATTTCCCTGTGCTTACTGCTGTTTCTTCCATATGCCGGTAATGGGCTGAAAACGCCTGTTTTGGGACTCTGCAGAGAAAGTCTCTGCAGACTGCTGAATCCACACACGGGTTTAACTCTGGAAGTTGAGTGCACACATTGACAACCGTTCTGTTACATAGCTGCGTTTTGGATTTAGAAGCAGATATTTCCCTGTGCTTACTGCTGCTTCTTCCATATGCCGGTAATGGGCTGAAAACGCCTGTTTTGGGACTCTGCAGAGAAAGTCTCTGCAGACTGCAGAATCCACACACGGGTTTAACTCTGGAAGTTGAGTGCACACATTGACAACCGTTCTGTTAGATAGCTGCGTTTTGGATTTAGAAGCAGATATTTCCCTGTGCTTACTGCTGTTTCTTCCATATGCCGGTAATGGGCTGAAAACGCCTGTTTTGGGACTCTGCAGAGAAAGTCTCTGCAGACTGCTGAATCCACACACGGGTTTAACTCTGGAAGTTGAGTGCACACATTGACAACCGTTCTGTTAGATAGCTGCGTTTTGGATTTAGAAGCAGATATTTCCCTGTGCTTACTGCTGTTTCTTCCATATGCCGGTAATGGGCTGAAAAAGCCTGTTTTGGGACTCTGCAGAGAAAGTCTCTGCAGACTGCTGAATCCACACACGGGTTTAACTCTGGAAGTTGAGTGCACACATTGACAACCGTTCTGTTAGATAGCTGCGTTTTGGATTTAGAAGCAGATATTTCCCTGTGCTTACTGCTGTTTCTTCCATATGCCGGTAATGGGCTGAAAACGCCTGTTTTGGGACTCTGCAGAGAAAGTCTCTGCAGACTGCTGAATCCACACACGGGTTTAACTCTGGAAGTTGAGTGCACACATTGACAACCGTTCTGTTACATAGCTGCGTTTTGGATTTAGAAGCAGATATTTCCCTGTGCTTACTGCTGTTTCTTCCATATGCCGGTAATGGGCTGAAAACGCCTGTTTTGGGACTCTGCAGAGAAACTCTCTGCAGACTGCTGAATCCACACACGGGTTTAACTCTGGAAGTTGAGTGCACACATTGACAACCGTTCTGTTAGATAGCTGCGTTTTGGATTCAGAAGCAGATATTTCCCAGTGCTTACTGCTGTTTCTTCCATATGCCGGTAATGGGCTGAAAACGCCTGTTTTGGGACTCTGCAGAGAAAGTCTCTGCAGACTGCTGAATCCACACACGGGTTTAACTCTGGAAGTTGAGTGCACACATTGACAACCGTTCTGTTAGATAGCTGCGTTTTGGATTTAGAAGCAGATATTTCCCTGTGCTTACTGCTGTTTCTTCCATATGCCGGTAATGGGCTGAAAACGCCTGTTTTGGGACTCTGCAGAGAAAGTCTCTGCAGACTGCTGAATCCACACACGGGTTTAACTCTGGAAGTTGAGTGCACACATTGACAACCGTTCTGTTAGATAGCTGCGTTTTGGATTTAGAAGCAGATATTTCCCTGTGCTTACTGCTGTTTCTTCCATATGCCGGTAATGGGCTGAAAACGCCTGTTTTGGGACTCTGCAGAGAAAGTCTCTGCAGACTGCTGAATCCACACACGGGTTTAACTCTGGAAGTTGAGTGCACACATTGACAACCGTTCTGTTAGATAGCTGCGTTTTGGATTTAGAAGCAGATATTTCCCTGTGCTTACTGCTGTTTCTTCCATATGCCGGTAATGGGCTGAAAACGCCTGTTTTGGGACTCTGCAGAGAAAGTCTCTGCATACTGCCGAATCCACACACGGGTTTAACTCTGGAAGTTGAGTGCACACATTGACAACCGTTCTGTTAGATAGCTGCGTTTTGGATTTAGAAGCAGATATTTCCCTGTGCTTACTGCTGTTTCTTCCATATGCCGGTAATGGGCTGAAAACGCCTGTTTTGGGACTCTGCAGAGAAAGTCTCTGCAGACTGCTGAATCCACACACGGGTTTAACTCTGGAAGTTGAGTGCACACATTGACAACCGTTCTGTTAGATAGCTGCGTTTTGGATTTAGAAGCAGATATTTCCCTGTGCTTACTGCTGTTTCTTCCATATGCCGGTAATGGGCTGAAAACGCCTGTTTTGGGACTCTGCAGAGAAACTGTTTGCAGACTGCTGAATCCACACACGGGTTTAACTCTGGAAGTTGAGTGCACACATTGACAACCGTTCTGTTAGATAGCTGCGTTTTGGATTTAGAAGCAGATATTTCCCTGTGCTTACTGCTGTTTCTTCCCTATGCCGGTAATGGACTGAAAACGCCTGTTTTGGGACTCTGCAGAGAAAGTCTCTGCAGACTGCTGAATCCACACACGGGTTTAACTCTGGAAGTTGAGTGCACACATTGACAACCGTTCTGTTAGATAGCTGCGTTTTGGATTTAGAAGCAGATATTTCCCTGTGCTTACTGCTGTTTCTTCCATTTGCCGGTAATGGGCTGAAAACGCCTGTTTTGGGACTCTGCAGAGAAAGTCTCTGCAGACTGCTGAATCCACACACAGGTTTAACTCTGGAAGTTGAGTGCACACATTGACAACCGTTCTGTTAGATAGCTGCGTTTTGGATTTAGAAGCAGATATTTCCCTGTGCTTACTGCTGTTTCTTCCATATGCCGGTAATGGGCTGAAAACGCCTGTTTTGGGACTCTGCAGAGAAAGTCTCTGCAGACTGCTGAATCCACACACGGGTTTAACTCTGGAAGTTGAGTGCACACATTGACAACCGTTCTGTTAGATAGCTGCGTTTTGGATTTAGAAGCAGATATTTCCCTGTGCTTACTGCTGTTTCTTCCATATGCCGGTAATGGGCTGAAAACGCCTGTTTTGGGACTCTGCAGAGAAAGTGTTTGCAGACTGCTGAATCCACACACGGGTTTAACTCTGGAAGTTGAGTGCACACATTGACAACCGTTCTGTTAGATAGCTGCGTTTTGGATTTAGAAGCAGATATTTCCCTGTGCTTACTGCTGTTTCTTCCATATGCCGGTATTGGGCTGAAAACGCCTGTTTTGGGACTCTGCACAGAACGTGTTTGTAGACTGCTGAATCCACACACGAGTTCATCTCTGGAAGGTGAATGCACGCATTGACAACCATTCAGTTACATAGCTGCCTTTTGGTTTTAGAATAATTTATTTCTCTTTACAGCATATACTCTCATTCACTCTGGAATATCCAATCGCAGCTCCTAAAAGAAACGGGTTTCTACGTATAATCAGATATTTCCCTTTACATCTTGTACCCCAGTACACTCTGATATATGCAAACGCAGCTCCTGGAAGAAACGTGTTTGTAACTCGCTGAATCTGAGCATATATTGAAGTCTCTTAGGTGAATGAACACGCAGCAGAGGAGTTTGAAAAAAACATTTCTTCCATGTTATAGATGCACTGTTACTGCTATTGCTTTTAGGCTGGTGTTTTCCTGGAAATGTTGGTTTTAGAATTTCCATACAAATGGTTTGTAAACTGCTGCATAAGTGGAGCAGTTTAATTCGTTAAGTTGAATGCCCTCATTCACAATCATTCTGTTAGCTAGCTCCGTTTTGGTTTTAGAAGCCTGTGTTTCTAGTTACAGCATATACTCCCATTCATTCTGGAATAGCCAAACGCAGCTCCCAGAATAGACGTGTTTCTAAGTCGCTGAATCTAAACATAGATTCAACTCCCTTAGGTGAACGAACACACAGCACAGCAGTTTGAAAGAAACGTTTTATTTGAGTTTTAGACGCAGTCTTATTGCTATTTCTTAGAGGCCGGTATTTTGCTGGGAATGTCTGTTTTAGAATCTGCACAAAAATCTTTTCTAAACTGCTGCATAGAAACAACAGTTTATCTCAATAAGCTGAATGCACACAGTGACAACCATTCTGTTAGATGGCTCCGTGTTTGTTTTAGAACCAGATATTTCACTTTAAACCTTATACTCCAGTACACTCTGGAATATGCAAATGCAGCTCCTGGAAGAAACGTGTTTCTTACTCGCTGAATCTGAACATATACTCAAGACTCTTAGTTGAATGAACACAGAGCAGAGCATTTTGAAGAAAACGTTTCTTCTATGTTATAGATGCAGTCTTACTGCTACTTCCTTTAGGCTGGTGTTTTGCTGCAAATGTTGATTTTAGAATTTGCATATAAAGGGTTTCTAAACTGCTGCCTAAGAAGAGCAGATTAACCCTTTAAGTTGAATGCACAGATTCACAACCATTCTGTTAGATAGCTCCGTTTTGGTTTTAGAAACAGATATTTCTCTTTACAGCATTTACTCCCATACACTCTGGAATATCGAAATGCAGCTCCTAGAATAAACGTGTTTCAAACTCGCTGAATCCAAACATAGATTCAACGACCTTTGGTGAACGAACACACTGCAGAGCAGTTTGAAAGAAACGTTCCCTCTGAGTTTTAGACGCAGTCTTACTGCTATTTCTTATAGGCCGGTATTTTGCTGGAAATGTCTATTTGAGAATCTACACAGAAATTTTTTCTAAACTGCTGCAGACAAACAGCAGTTTAGCTCAGTAAGTTGAATGCACACATTGACAACCATTCCATTAGATCATCCGTTTTTCTTTTGGAACGAGACATTTGTCTTTACATCTTATACTCCAGTATACTCTGGAATAGGCAAACACAGCTCCTGGAAGAAACGTGTTGCTAATTAGCTGAATCTGAACATATATTCAAGTCTCTTATATGAATGAACACACAGCAGAGCAGTTTGAAAACAGTTTCGTCCATGTTAAAGATGCAGTCTTACTGCTATTTCCTTTAGGCTGGTGTTTTGCTGGAAAGGCCTGTATGAGAATTTGCATATAAAGGGTTTCTAAAGTGCTGCATGAGAAGAGCAGTTTACCTCTTTAAGCCAAAGGCACACATTCACAACCACTCTGCTAGATAGATCCATTTTGGTTTTAGAAACAGATATTTCTCTTTACAGCATATACTCCCATTCATTCCGGAATATCCAAAGACAGCTCCTAGAATAAACGTGTTTCTATCTCGCTGAATCTAAACATAGATTAAACTCCCTTAGGTCAAAGAACACACGGCCGAGCAGGTTGAAAGAAACGTTTCTTCTGAGTTTTAGACGCAGTCTTACTGCTGTTTCTTCCATATGCCGGTAATGGGCTGAAAACGCCTGTTTTGGGACTCTGCAGAGAAAGTCTCTGCAGACTGCTGAATCCACACACGGGTTTAACTCTGGAAGTTGAGTGCACACATTGACAACCGTTCTGTTAGATAGCTGCGTTTTGGATTTAGAAGCAGATATTTCCCTGTGCTTACTGCTGTTTCTTCCATATGCCGGTAATGGGCTGAAAACGCCTGTTTTGGGACTCTGCAGAGAAAGTCTCTGCAGACTGCTGAATCCACACACGGGTTTAACTCTGGAAGTTGAGTGCACACATTGACAACCGTTCTGTTAGATAGCTGCGTTTTGGATTTAGAAGCAGATATTTCCCTGTGCTTACTGCTGTTTCTTCCATATGCCGGTAATGGGCTGAAAACGCCTGTTTTGGGACTCTGCAGAGAAAGTCTCTGCAGACTGCTGAATCCACACACGGGTTTAACTCTGGAAGTTGAGTGCACACATTGACAACCGTTCTGTTAGATAGCTGCGTTTTGGATTTAGAAGCAGATATTTCCCTGTGCTTACTGCTGTTTCTTCCATATGCCGGTACCGGGCCGGAAAGGCCTGTTTTCAGACTCTGCACAGAAAGTGTTTGCAGACTGCTGAATCCACACACGGGTTTAACTCTGGAAGTTGAGTGCACACATTGACAACCGTTCTGTTAGATAGCTGCGTTTTGGATTTAGAAGCAGATATTTCCCTGTGCCTACTGCCGTTTCTTCCATATGCCGGTAATGGGCTGAAAACGCCTGTTTTGGGACTCTGCAGAGAAAGTGTTTGCAGACTGCTGAATCCACACACGGGTTTAACTCTGGAAGTTGAGTGCACACATTGACAACCGTTCTGTTAGATAGCTGCGTTTTGGATTTAGAAGCAGATATTTCCCTGTGCTTACTGCTGTTTCTTCCATATGCCGGTAATGGGCTGAAAACGCCTGTTTTGGGACTCTGCAGAGAAAGTGTTTGCAGACTGCTGAATCCACACACGAGTTTAACTCTGGAAGTTGAGTGCACACACTGACAACCGTTCTGTTAGATAGCTGCGTTTTGGATTTAGAAGCAGATATTTCCCTGTGCTTACTGCTGTTTCTTCCATATGCCGGTAATGGGCTGAAAACGCCTGTTTTGGGACTCTGCAGAGAAAGTCTCTGCAGACTGCTGAATCCACACACGGGTTTAACTCTGGAAGTTGAGTGCACACATTGACAACCGTTCTGTTACATAGCTGCGTTTTGGATTTAGAAGCAGATATTTCCCTGTGCTTACTGCTGTTTCTTCCATATGCCGGTAATGGGCTGAAAACGCCTGTTTTGGGACTCTGCAGAGAAACTCTCTGCAGACTGCTGAATCCACACACGGGTTTAACTCTGGAAGTTGAGTGCACACATTGACAACCGTTCTGTTAGATAGCTGCGTTTTGGATTCAGAAGCAGATATTTCCCAGTGCTTACTGCTGTTTCTTCCATATGCCGGTAATGGGCTGAAAACGCCTGTTTTGGGACTCTGCAGAGAAAGTCTCTGCAGACTGCTGAATCCACACACGGGTTTAACTCTGGAAGTTGAGTGCACACATTGACAACCGTTCTGTTAGATAGCTGCGTTTTGGATTTAGAAGCAGATATTTCCCTGTGCTTACTGCTGTTTCTTCCATATGCCGGTAATGGGCTGAAAACGCCTGTTTTGGGACTCTGCAGAGTAAGTCTCTGCAGACTGTCGAATCCACACACGGGTTTAACTCTGGAAGTTGAGTGCACACATTGACAACCGTTCTGTTAGATAGCTGCGTTTTGGATTTAGAAGCAGATATTTCCCTGTGCTTACTGCTGTTTCTTCCATATGCCGGTAATGGGCTGAAAACGCCTGTTTTGGGACTCTGCAGAGAAAGTCTCTGCAGACTGCCGAATCCACACACGGGTTTAACTCTGGAAGTTGAGTGCACACATTGACAACCGTTCTGTTAGATAGCTGCGTTTTGGATTTAGAAGCAGATATTTCCCTGTGCTTACTGCTGTTTCTTCCCTATGCCGGTAATGGGCTGAAAACGCCTGTTTTGGGACTCTGCAGAGAAAGTCTCTGCAGACTGCTGAATCCACACACGGGTTTAACTCTGGAAGTTGAGTGCACACATTGACAACCGTTCTGTTAGATAGCTGCGTTTTGGATTTAGAAGCAGATATTTCCCTGTGCTTACTGCTGTTTCTTCCCTATGCCGGTAATGGGCTGAAAACGCCTGTTTTGGGACTCTGCAGAGAAAGTCTCTGCAGACTGCTGAATCCACACACGGTTTTAACTCTGGAAGTTGAGTGCACACATTGACAACCGTTCTGTTAGATAGCTGCGTTTTGGATTTAGAAGCAGATATTTCCCTGTGCTTACTGCTGTTTCTTCCATATGCCGGTAATGGGCTGAAAACGCCTGTTTTGGGACTCTGCAGAGAAAGTCTCTGCAGACTGCTGAATCCACACACGGGTTTAACTCTGGAAGTTGAGTGCACACATTGACAACCGTTCTGTTAGATAGCTGCGTTTTGGATTTAGAAGCAGATATTTCCCTGTGCTTACTGCTGTTTCTTCCATATGCCGGTAATGGGCTGAAAACGCCTGTTTTGGGACTCTGCAGAGAAAGTCTCTGCATACTGCCGAATCCACACACGGGTTTAACTCTGGAAGTTGAGTGCACACATTGACAACCGTTCTGTTAGATAGCTGCGTTTTGGATTTAGAAGCAGATATTTCCCTGTGCTTACTGCTGTTTCTTCCATATGCCGGTAATGGGCTGAAAACGCCTGTTTTGGGACTCTGCAGAGAAAGTCTCTGCAGACTGCTGAATCCACACACGGGTTTAACTCTGGAAGTTGAGTGCACACATTGACAACCGTTCTGTTAGATAGCTGCGTTTTGGATTTAGAAGCAGATATTTCCCTGTGCTTACTGCTGTTTCTTCCATATGCCGGTAATGGGCTGAAAACGCCTGTTTTGGGACTCTGCAGAGAAAGTGTTTGCAGACTGCTGAATCCACACACGGGTTTAACTCTGGAAGTTGAGTGCACACATTGACAACCGTTCTGTTAGATAGCTGCGTTTTGGATTTAGAAGCAGATATTTCCCTGTGCTTACTGCTGTTTCTTCCCTATGCCGGTAATGGACTGAAAACGCCTGTTTTGGGACTCTGCAGAGAAAGTCTCTGCAGACTGCTGAATCCACACACGGGTTTAACTCTGGAAGTTGAGTGCACACATTGACAACCGTTCTGTTAGATAGCTGCGTTTTGGATTTAGAAGCAGATATTTCCCTGTGCTTACTGCTGTTTCTTCCATTTGCCGGTAATGGGCTGAAAACGCCTGTTTTGGGACTCTGCAGAGAAAGTCTCTGCAGACTGCTGAATCCACACACAGGTTTAACTCTGGAAGTTGAGTGCACACATTGACAACCGTTCTGTTAGATAGCTGCGTTTTGGATTTAGAAGCAGATATTTCCCTGTGCTTACTGCTGTTTCTTCCATATGCCGGTAATGGGCTGAAAACGCCTGTTTTGGGACTCTGCAGAGAAAGTCTCTGCAGACTGCTGAATCCACACACGGGTTTAACTCTGGAAGTTGAGTGCACACATTGACAACCGTTCTGTTAGATAGCTGCGTTTTGGATTTAGAAGCAGATATTTCCCTGTGCTTACTGCTGTTTCTTCCATATGCCGGTAATGGGCTGAAAACGCCTGTTTTGGGACTCTGCAGAGAAAGTGTTTGCAGACTGCTGAATCCACACACGGGTTTAACTCTGGAAGTTGAGTGCACACATTGACAACCGTTCTGTTAGATAGCTGCGTTTTGGATTTAGAAGCAGATATTTCCCTGTGCTTACTGCTGTTTCTTCCATATGCCGGTATTGGGCTGAAAACGCCTGTTTTGGGACTCTGCACAGAACGTGTTTGTAGACTGCTGAATCCACACACGAGTTCATCTCTGGAAGGTGAATGCACGCATTGACAACCATTCAGTTACATAGCTGCCTTTTGGTTTTAGAATAATTTATTTCTCTTTACAGCATATACTCTCATTCACTCTGGAATATCCAATCGCAGCTCCTAAAAGAAACGGGTTTCTACGTATAATCAGATATTTCCCTTTACATCTTGTACCCCAGTACACTCTGATATATGCAAACGCAGCTCCTGGAAGAAACGTGTTTGTAACTCGCTGAATCTGAGCATATATTGAAGTCTCTTAGGTGAATGAACACGCAGCAGAGGAGTTTGAAAAAAACATTTCTTCCATGTTATAGATGCACTGTTACTGCTATTGCTTTTAGGCTGGTGTTTTCCTGGAAATGTTGGTTTTAGAATTTCCATACAAATGGTTTGTAAACTGCTGCATAAGTGGAGCAGTTTAATTCGTTAAGTTGAATGCCCTCATTCACAATCATTCTGTTAGCTAGCTCCGTTTTGGTTTTAGAAGCCTGTGTTTCTAGTTACAGCATATACTCCCATTCATTCTGGAATAGCCAAACGCAGCTCCCAGAATAGACGTGTTTCTAAGTCGCTGAATCTAAACATAGATTCAACTCCCTTAGGTGAACGAACACACAGCACAGCAGTTTGAAAGAAACGTTTTATTTGAGTTTTAGACGCAGTCTTATTGCTATTTCTTAGAGGCCGGTATTTTGCTGGGAATGTCTGTTTTAGAATCTGCACAAAAATCTTTTCTAAACTGCTGCATAGAAACAACAGTTTATCTCAATAAGCTGAATGCACACAGTGACAACCATTCTGTTAGATGGCTCCGTGTTTGTTTTAGAACCAGATATTTCACTTTAAACCTTATACTCCAGTACACTCTGGAATATGCAAATGCAGCTCCTGGAAGAAACGTGTTTCTTACTCGCTGAATCTGAACATATACTCAAGACTCTTAGTTGAATGAACACAGAGCAGAGCATTTTGAAGAAAACGTTTCTTCTATGTTATAGATGCAGTCTTACTGCTACTTCCTTTAGGCTGGTGTTTTGCTGCAAATGTTGATTTTAGAATTTGCATATAAAGGGTTTCTAAACTGCTGCCTAAGAAGAGCAGATTAACCCTTTAAGTTGAATGCACAGATTCACAACCATTCTGTTAGATAGCTCCGTTTTGGTTTTAGAAACAGATATTTCTCTTTACAGCATTTACTCCCATACACTCTGGAATATCGAAATGCAGCTCCTAGAATAAACGTGTTTCAAACTCGCTGAATCCAAACATAGATTCAACGACCTTTGGTGAACGAACACACTGCAGAGCAGTTTGAAAGAAACGTTCCCTCTGAGTTTTAGACGCAGTCTTACTGCTATTTCTTATAGGCCGGTATTTTGCTGGAAATGTCTATTTGAGAATCTACACAGAAATTTTTTCTAAACTGCTGCAGACAAACAGCAGTTTAGCTCAGTAAGTTGAATGCACACATTGACAACCATTCCATTAGATCATCCGTTTTTCTTTTGGAACGAGACATTTGTCTTTACATCTTATACTCCAGTATACTCTGGAATAGGCAAACACAGCTCCTGGAAGAAACGTGTTGCTAATTAGCTGAATCTGAACATATATTCAAGTCTCTTATATGAATGAACACACAGCAGAGCAGTTTGAAAACAGTTTCGTCCATGTTAAAGATGCAGTCTTACTGCTATTTCCTTTAGGCTGGTGTTTTGCTGGAAAGGCCTGTATGAGAATTTGCATATAAAGGGTTTCTAAAGTGCTGCATGAGAAGAGCAGTTTACCTCTTTAAGCCAAAGGCACACATTCACAACCACTCTGCTAGATAGATCCATTTTGGTTTTAGAAACAGATATTTCTCTTTACAGCATATACTCCCATTCATTCCGGAATATCCAAAGACAGCTCCTAGAATAAACGTGTTTCTATCTCGCTGAATCTAAACATAGATTAAACTCCCTTAGGTCAAAGAACACACGGCCGAGCAGGTTGAAAGAAACGTTTCTTCTGAGTTTTAGACGCAGTCTTACTGCTGTTTCTTCCATATGCCGGTAATGGGCTGAAAACGCCTGTTTTGGGACTCTGCAGAGAAAGTCTCTGCAGACTGCTGAATCCACACACGGGTTTAACTCTGGAAGTTGAGTGCACACATTGACAACCGTTCTGTTAGATAGCTGCGTTTTGGATTTAGAAGCAGATATTTCCCTGTGCTTACTGCTGTTTCTTCCATATGCCGGTAATGGGCTGAAAACGCCTGTTTTGGGACTCTGCAGAGAAAGTCTCTGCAGACTGCTGAATCCACACACGGGTTTAACTCTGGAAGTTGAGTGCACACATTGACAACCGTTCTGTTAGATAGCTGCGTTTTGGATTTAGAAGCAGATATTTCCCTGTGCTTACTGCTGTTTCTTCCATATGCCGGTAATGGGCTGAAAACGCCTGTTTTGGGACTCTGCAGAGAAAGTCTCTGCAGACTGCTGAATCCACACACGGGTTTAACTCTGGAAGTTGAGTGCACACATTGACAACCGTTCTGTTAGATAGCTGCGTTTTGGATTTAGAAGCAGATATTTCCCTGTGCTTACTGCTGTTTCTTCCTTATGCCGGTACCGGGCCGGAAAGGCCTGTTTTCAGACTCTGCACAGAAAGTGTTTGCAGACTGCTGAATCCACACACGGGTTTAACTCTGGAAGTTGAGTGCACACATTGACAACCGTTCTGTTAGATAGCTGCGTTTTGGATTTAGAAGCAGATATTTCCCTGTGCCTACTGCCGTTTCTTCCATATGCCGGTAATGGGCTGAAAACGCCTGTTTTGGGACTCTGCAGAGAAAGTGTTTGCAGACTGCTGAATCCACACACGGGTTTAACTCTGGAAGTTGAGTGCACACATTGACAACCGTTCTGTTAGATAGCTGCGTTTTGGATTTAGAAGCAGATATTTCCCTGTGCTTACTGCTGTTTCTTCCATATGCCGGTAATGGGCTGAAAACGCCTGTTTTGGGACTCTGCAGAGAAAGTGTTTGCAGACTGCTGAATCCACACACGGGTTTAACTCTGGAAGTTGAGTGCACACATTGACAACCGTTCTGTTAGATAGCTGCGTTTTGGATTTAGAAGCAGATATTTCCCTGTGCTTACTGCTGTTTCTTCCATATGCCGGTAATGGGCTGAAAACGCCTGTTTTGGGACTCTGCAGAGAAAGTGTTTGCAGACTGCTGAATCCACACACGAGTTTAACTCTGGAAGTTGAGTGCACACACTGACAACCGTTCTGTTAGATAGCTGCGTTTTGGATTTAGAAGCAGATATTTCCCTGTGCTTACTGCTGTTTCTTCCATATGCCGGTAATGGGCTGAAAACGCCTGTTTTGGGACTCTGCAGAGAAAGTCTCTGCAGACTGCTGAATCCACACACGGGTTTAACTCTGGAAGTTGAGTGCACACATTGACAACCGTTCTGTTACATAGCTGCGTTTTGGATTTAGAAGCAGATATTTCCCTGTGCTTACTGCTGTTTCTTCCATATGCCGGTAATGGGCTGAAAACGCCTGTTTTGGGACTCTGCAGAGAAACTCTCTGCAGACTGCTGAATCCACACACGGGTTTAACTCTGGAAGTTGAGTGCACACATTGACAACCGTTCTGTTAGATAGCTGCGTTTTGGATTCAGAAGCAGATATTTCCCAGTGCTTACTGCTGTTTCTTCCATATGCCGGTAATGGGCTGAAAACGCCTGTTTTGGGACTCTGCAGAGAAAGTCTCTGCAGACTGCTGAATCCACACACGGGTTTAACTCTGGAAGTTGAGTGCACACATTGACAACCGTTCTGTTAGATAGCTGCGTTTTGGATTTAGAAGCAGATATTTCCCTGTGCTTACTGCTGTTTCTTCCATATGCCGGTAATGGGCTGAAAACGCCTGTTTTGGGACTCTGCAGAGAAAGTCTCTGCAGACTGCTGAATCCACACACGGGTTTAACTCTGGAAGTTGAGTGCACACATTGACAACCGTTCTGTTAGATAGCTGCGTTTTGGATTTAGAAGCAGATATTTCCCTGTGCTTACTGCTGTTTCTTCCATATGCCGGTAATGGGCTGAAAACGCCTGTTTTGGGACTCTGCAGAGTAAGTCTCTGCAGACTGTCGAATCCACACACGGGTTTAACTCTGGAAGTTGAGTGCACACATTGACAACCGTTCTGTTAGATAGCTGCGTTTTGGATTTAGAAGCAGATATTTCCCTGTGCTTACTGCTGTTTCTTCCATATGCCGGTAATGGGCTGAAAACGCCTGTTTTGGGACTCTGCAGAGAAAGTCTCTGCAGACTGCCGAATCCACACACGGGTTTAACTCTGGAAGTTGAGTGCACACATTGACAACCGTTCTGTTAGATAGCTGCGTTTTGGATTTAGAAGCAGATATTTCCCTGTGCTTACTGCTGTTTCTTCCCTATGCCGGTAATGGGCTGAAAACGCCTGTTTTGGGACTCTGCAGAGAAAGTCTCTGCAGACTGCTGAATCCACACACGGGTTTAACTCTGGAAGTTGAGTGCACACATTGACAACCGTTCTGTTAGATAGCTGCGTTTTGGATTTAGAAGCAGATATTTCCCTGTGCTTACTGCTGTTTCTTCCCTATGCCGGTAATGGGCTGAAAACGCCTGTTTTGGGACTCTGCAGAGAAAGTCTCTGCAGACTGCTGAATCCACACACGGTTTTAACTCTGGAAGTTGAGTGCACACATTGACAACCGTTCTGTTAGATAGCTGCGTTTTGGATTTAGAAGCAGATATTTCCCTGTGCTTACTGCTGTTTCTTCCATATGCCGGTAATGGGCTGAAAACGCCTGTTTTGGGACTCTGCAGAGAAAGTCTCTGCAGACTGCTGAATCCACACACGGGTTTAACTCTGGAAGTTGAGTGCACACATTGACAACCGTTCTGTTAGATAGCTGCGTTTTGGATTTAGAAGCAGATATTTCCCTGTGCTTACTGCTGTTTCTTCCATATGCCGGTAATGGGCTGAAAACGCCTGTTTTGGGACTCTGCAGAGAAAGTCTCTGCATACTGCCGAATCCACACACGGGTTTAACTCTGGAAGTTGAGTGCACACATTGACAACCGTTCTGTTAGATAGCTGCGTTTTGGATTTAGAAGCAGATATTTCCCTGTGCTTACTGCTGTTTCTTCCATATGCCGGTAATGGGCTGAAAACGCCTGTTTTGGGACTCTGCAGAGAAAGTCTCTGCAGACTGCTGAATCCACACACGGGTTTAACTCTGGAAGTTGAGTGCACACATTGACAACCGTTCTGTTAGATAGCTGCGTTTTGGATTTAGAAGCAGATATTTCCCTGTGCTTACTGCTGTTTCTTCCATATGCCGGTAATGGGCTGAAAACGCCTGTTTTGGGACTCTGCAGAGAAAGTGTTTGCAGACTGCTGAATCCACACACGGGTTTAACTCTGGAAGTTGAGTGCACACATTGACAACCGTTCTGTTAGATAGCTGCGTTTTGGATTTAGAAGCAGATATTTCCCTGTGCTTACTGCTGTTTCTTCCCTATGCCGGTAATGGACTGAAAACGCCTGTTTTGGGACTCTGCAGAGAAAGTCTCTGCAGACTGCTGAATCCACACACGGGTTTAACTCTGGAAGTTGAGTGCACACATTGACAACCGTTCTGTTAGATAGCTGCGTTTTGGATTTAGAAGCAGATATTTCCCTGTGCTTACTGCTGTTTCTTCCATTTGCCGGTAATGGGCTGAAAACGCCTGTTTTGGGACTCTGCAGAGAAAGTCTCTGCAGACTGCTGAATCCACACACAGGTTTAACTCTGGAAGTTGAGTGCACACATTGACAACCGTTCTGTTAGATAGCTGCGTTTTGGATTTAGAAGCAGATATTTCCCTGTGCTTACTGCTGTTTCTTCCATATGCCGGTAATGGGCTGAAAACGCCTGTTTTGGGACTCTGCAGAGAAAGTCTCTGCAGACTGCTGAATCCACACACGGGTTTAACTCTGGAAGTTGAGTGCACACATTGACAACCGTTCTGTTAGATAGCTGCGTTTTGGATTTAGAAGCAGATATTTCCCTGTGCTTACTGCTGTTTCTTCCATATGCCGGTAATGGGCTGAAAACGCCTGTTTTGGGACTCTGCAGAGAAAGTGTTTGCAGACTGCTGAATCCACACACGGGTTTAACTCTGGAAGTTGAGTGCACACATTGACAACCGTTCTGTTAGATAGCTGCGTTTTGGATTTAGAAGCAGATATTTCCCTGTGCTTACTGCTGTTTCTTCCATATGCCGGTATTGGGCTGAAAACGCCTGTTTTGGGACTCTGCACAGAACGTGTTTGTAGACTGCTGAATCCACACACGAGTTCATCTCTGGAAGGTGAATGCACGCATTGACAACCATTCAGTTACATAGCTGCCTTTTGGTTTTAGAATAATTTATTTCTCTTTACAGCATATACTCTCATTCACTCTGGAATATCCAATCGCAGCTCCTAAAAGAAACGGGTTTCTACGTATAATCAGATATTTCCCTTTACATCTTGTACCCCAGTACACTCTGATATATGCAAACGCAGCTCCTGGAAGAAACGTGTTTGTAACTCGCTGAATCTGAGCATATATTGAAGTCTCTTAGGTGAATGAACACGCAGCAGAGGAGTTTGATAAAAACATTTCTTCCATGTTATAGATGCACTGTTACTGCTATTGCTTTTAGGCTGGTGTTTTCCTGGAAATGTTGGTTTTAGAATTTCCATACAAATGGTTTGTAAACTGCTGCATAAGTGGAGCAGTTTAATTCGTTAAGTTGAATGCCCTCATTCACAATCATTCTGTTAGCTAGCTCCGTTTTGGTTTTAGAAGCCTGTGTTTCTAGTTACAGCATATACTCCCATTCATTCTGGAATAGCCAAACGCAGCTCCCAGAATAGACGTGTTTCTAAGTCGCTGAATCTAAACATAGATTCAACTCCCTTAGGTGAACGAACACACAGCACAGCAGTTTGAAAGAAACGTTTTATTTGAGTTTTAGACGCAGTCTTATTGCTATTTCTTAGAGGCCGGTATTTTGCTGGGAATGTCTGTTTTAGAATCTGCACAAAAATCTTTTCTAAACTGCTGCATAGAAACAACAGTTTATCTCAATAAGCTGAATGCACACAGTGACAACCATTCTGTTAGATGGCTCCGTGTTTGTTTTAGAACCAGATATTTCACTTTAAACCTTATACTCCAGTACACTCTGGAATATGCAAATGCAGCTCCTGGAAGAAACGTGTTTCTTACTCGCTGAATCTGAACATATACTCAAGACTCTTAGTTGAATGAACACAGAGCAGAGCATTTTGAAGAAAACGTTTCTTCTATGTTATAGATGCAGTCTTACTGCTACTTCCTTTAGGCTGGTGTTTTGCTGCAAATGTTGATTTTAGAATTTGCATATAAAGGGTTTCTAAACTGCTGCCTAAGAAGAGCAGATTAACCCTTTAAGTTGAATGCACAGATTCACAACCATTCTGTTAGATAGCTCCGTTTTGGTTTTAGAAACAGATATTTCTCTTTACAGCATTTACTCCCATACACTCTGGAATATCGAAATGCAGCTCCTAGAATAAACGTGTTTCAAACTCGCTGAATCCAAACATAGATTCAACGACCTTTGGTGAACGAACACACTGCAGAGCAGTTTGAAAGAAACGTTCCCTCTGAGTTTTAGACGCAGTCTTACTGCTATTTCTTATAGGCCGGTATTTTGCTGGAAATGTCTATTTGAGAATCTACACAGAAATTTTTTCTAAACTGCTGCAGACAAACAGCAGTTTAGCTCAGTAAGTTGAATGCACACATTGACAACCATTCCATTAGATCATCCGTTTTTCTTTTGGAACGAGACATTTGTCTTTACATCTTATACTCCAGTATACTCTGGAATAGGCAAACACAGCTCCTGGAAGAAACGTGTTGCTAATTAGCTGAATCTGAACATATATTCAAGTCTCTTATATGAATGAACACACAGCAGAGCAGTTTGAAAACAGTTTCGTCCATGTTAAAGATGCAGTCTTACTGCTATTTCCTTTAGGCTGGTGTTTTGCTGGAAAGGCCTGTATGAGAATTTGCATATAAAGGGTTTCTAAAGTGCTGCATGAGAAGAGCAGTTTACCTCTTTAAGCCAAAGGCACACATTCACAACCACTCTGCTAGATAGATCCATTTTGGTTTTAGAAACAGATATTTCTCTTTACAGCATATACTCCCATTCATTCCGGAATATCCAAAGACAGCTCCTAGAATAAACGTGTTTCTATCTCGCTGAATCTAAACATAGATTAAACTCCCTTAGGTCAAAGAACACACGGCCGGGCAGGTTGAAAGAAACGTTTCTTCTGAGTTTTAGACGCAGTCTTACTGCTGTTTCTTCCATATGCCGGTAATGGGCTGAAAACGCCTGTTTTGGGACTCTGCAGAGAAAGTCTCTGCAGACTGCTGAATCCACACACGGGTTTAACTCTGGAAGTTGAGTGCACACATTGACAACCGTTCTGTTAGATAGCTGCGTTTTGGATTTAGAAGCAGATATTTCCCTGTGCTTACTGCTGTTTCTTCCATATGCCGGTAATGGGCTGAAAACGCCTGTTTTGGGACTCTGCAGAGAAAGTCTCTGCAGACTGCTGAATCCACACACGGGTTTAACTCTGGAAGTTGAGTGCACACATTGACAACCGTTCTGTTAGATAGCTGCGTTTTGGATTTAGAAGCAGATATTTCCCTGTGCTTACTGCTGTTTCTTCCATATGCCGGTAATGGGCTGAAAACGCCTGTTTTGGGACTCTGCAGAGAAAGTCTCTGCAGACTGCTGAATCCACACACGGGTTTAACTCTGGAAGTTGAGTGCACACATTGACAACCGTTCTGTTAGATAGCTGCGTTTTGGATTTAGAAGCAGATATTTCCCTGTGCTTACTGCTGTTTCTTCCATATGCCGGTACCGGGCCGGAAAGGCCTGTTTTCAGACTCTGCACAGAAAGTGTTTGCAGACTGCTGAATCCACACACGGGTTTAACTCTGGAAGTTGAGTGCACACATTGACAACCGTTCTGTTAGATAGCTGCGTTTTGGATTTAGAAGCAGATATTTCCCTGTGCCTACTGCCGTTTCTTCCATATGCCGGTAATGGGCTGAAAACGCCTGTTTTGGGACTCTGCAGAGAAAGTGTTTGCAGACTGCTGAATCCACACACGGGTTTAACTCTGGAAGTTGAGTGCACACATTGACAACCGTTCTGTTAGATAGCTGCGTTTTGGATTTAGAAGCAGATATTTCCCTGTGCTTACTGCTGTTTCTTCCATATGCCGGTAATGGGCTGAAAACGCCTGTTTTGGGACTCTGCAGAGAAAGTGTTTGCAGACTGCTGAATCCACACACGGGTTTAACTCTGGAAGTTGAGTGCACACATTGACAACCGTTCTGTTAGATAGCTGCGTTTTGGATTTAGAAGCAGATATTTCCCTGTGCTTACTGCTGTTTCTTCCATATGCCGGTAATGGGCTGAAAACGCCTGTTTTGGGACTCTGCAGAGAAAGTGTTTGCAGACTGCTGAATCCACACACGAGTTTAACTCTGGAAGTTGAGTGCACACACTGACAACCGTTCTGTTAGATAGCTGCGTTTTGGATTTAGAAGCAGATATTTCCCTGTGCTTACTGCTGTTTCTTCCATATGCCGGTAATGGGCTGAAAACGCCTGTTTTGGGACTCTGCAGAGAAAGTCTCTGCAGACTGCTGAATCCACACACGGGTTTAACTCTGGAAGTTGAGTGCACACATTGACAACCGTTCTGTTACATAGCTGCGTTTTGGATTTAGAAGCAGATATTTCCCTGTGCTTACTGCTGTTTCTTCCATATGCCGGTAATGGGCTGAAAACGCCTGTTTTGGGACTCTGCAGAGAAACTCTCTGCAGACTGCTGAATCCACACACGGGTTTAACTCTGGAAGTTGAGTGCACACATTGACAACCGTTCTGTTAGATAGCTGCGTTTTGGATTCAGAAGCAGATATTTCCCAGTGCTTACTGCTGTTTCTTCCATATGCCGGTAATGGGCTGAAAACGCCTGTTTTGGGACTCTGCAGAGAAAGTCTCTGCAGACTGCTGAATCCACACACGGGTTTAACTCTGGAAGTTGAGTGCACACATTGACAACCGTTCTGTTAGATAGCTGCGTTTTGGATTTAGAAGCAGATATTTTCCTGTGCTTACTGCTGTTTCTTCCATATGCCGGTAATGGGCTGAAAACGCCTGTTTTGGGACTCTGCAGAGAAAGTCTCTGCAGACTGCTGAATCCACACACGGGTTTAACTCTGGAAGTTGAGTGCACACATTGACAACCGTTCTGTTAGATAGCTGCGTTTTGGATTTAGAAGCAGATATTTCCCTGTGCTTACTGCTGTTTCTTCCATATGCCGGTAATGGGCTGAAAACGCCTGTTTTGGGACTCTGCAGAGAAAGTCTCTGCAGACTGCTGAATCCACACACGGGTTTAACTCTGGAAGTTGAGTGCACACATTGACAACCGTTCTGTTAGATAGCTGCGTTTTGGATTTAGAAGCAGATATTTCCCTGTGCTTACTGCTGTTTCTTCCATATGCCGGTAATGGGCTGAAAACGCCTGTTTTGGGACTCTGCAGAGAAAGTCTCTGCAGACTGCTGAATCCACACACGGGTTTAACTCTGGAAGTTGAGTGCACACATTGACAACCGTTCTGTTAGATAGCTGCGTTTTGGATTTAGAAGCAGATATTTCCCTGTGCTTACTGCTGTTTCTTCCATATGCCGGTAATGGGCTGAAAACGCCTGTTTTGGGACTCTGCAGAGAAAGTCTCTGCAGACTGCTGAATCCACACACGGGTTTAACTCTGGAAGTTGAGTGCACACATTGACAACCGTTCTGTTAGATAGCTGCGTTTTTTATTTAGAAGCAGATATTTCCCTGTGCTTACTGCTGTTTCTTCCATATGCCGGTAATGGGCTGAAAACGCCTGTTTTGGGACTCTGCAGAGAAAGTCTCTGCAGACTGCTGAATCCACACACGGGTTTAACTCTGGAAGTTGAGTGCACACATTGACAACCGTTCTGTTAGATAGCTGCGTTTTGGATTTAGAAGCAGATATTTCCCTGTGCTTACTGCTGTTTCTTCCATATGCCGGTAATGGGCTGAAAACGCCTGTTTTGGGACTATGCAGAGAAAGTCTCTGCAGACTGCTGAATCCACACACGGGTTTAACTCTGGAAGTTGAGTGCACACATTGACAACCGTTCTGTTAGATAGCTGCGTTTTGGATTTAGAAGCAGATATTTCCCTGTGCTTACTGCTGCTTCTTCCATATGCCGGTAATGGGCTGAAAACGCCTGTTTTGGGACTCTGCAGAGAAAGTGTTTGCAGACTGCTGAATCCACACACGGGTTTAACTCTGGAAGTTGAGTGCACACATTGACAACCGTTCTGTTAGATAGCTGCGTTTTGGATTTAGAAGCAGATATTTCCCTGTGCTTACTGCTGTTTCTTCCATATGCCGGTAATGGGCTGAAAACGCCTGTTTTGGGACTCTGCAGAGAAAGTCTCTGCAGACTGCTGAATCCACACACGTGTTTAACTCTGGAAGTTGAGTGCACACATTGACAACCGTTCTGTTAGATAGCTGCGTTTTGGATTTAGAAGCAGATATTTCCCTGTGCTTACTGCTGTTTCTTCCATATGCCGGTAATGGGCTGAAAACGCCTGTTTTGGGACTCTGCAGAGAAAGTCTCTGCAGACTGCTGAATCCACACACGGGTTTAACTCTGGAAGTTGAGTGCACACATTGACAACCATTCTGTTAGATAGCTGCGTTTTGGATTTAGAAGCAGATATTTCCCTGTGCTTACTGCTGTTTCTTCCATATGCCGGTAATGGGCTGAAAACGCCTGTTTTGGGACTCTGCAGAGAAAGTCTCTGCAGACTGCTGAATCCACACACGGGTTTAACTCTGGAAGTTGAGTGCACACATTGACAACCGTTCTGTTAGATAGCTGCGTTTTGGATTTAGAAGCAGATATTTCCCTGTGCTTACTGCTGTTTCTTCCATATGCCGGTAATGGGCTGAAAACGCCTGTTTTGGGACTCTGCAGAGAAAGTCTCTGCAGACTGCTGAATCCACACACGGGTTTAACTCTGGAAGTTGAGTGCACACATTGACAACCGTTCTGTTAGATAGCTGCGTTTTGGATTTAGAAGCAGATATTTCCCTGTGCTTACTGCTGTTTCTTCCATATGCCGGTAATGGGCTGAAAACGCCTGTTTTGGGACTCTGCAGAGAAAGTCTCTGCAGACTGCTGAATCCACACACGGGTTTAACTCTGGAAGTTGAGTGCACACATTGACAACCGTTCTGTTAGATAGCTGCGTTTTGGATTTAGAAGCAGATATTTCCCTGTGCTTACTGCTGTTTCTTCCATATGCCGGTAATGGGCTGAAAACGCCTGTTTTGGGACTCTGCAGAGAAAGTCTCTGCAGACTGCTGAATCCACACACGGGTTTAACTCTGGAAGTTGAGTGCACACATTGACAACCGTTCTGTTAGATAGCTGCGTTTTGGATTTAGAAGCAGATATTTCCCTGTGCTTACTGCTGTTTCTTCCCTATGCCGGTAATGGGCTGAAAACGCCTGTTTTGGGACTCTGCAGAGAAAGTCTCTGCAGACTGCTGAATCCACACACGGGTTTAAATCTGGAAGTTGAGTGCACACATTGACAACCGTTCTGTTAGATAGCTGCGTTTTGGATTTAGAAGCAGATATTTCCCTGTGCTTACTGCTGTTTCTTCCATATGCCGGTAATGGGCTGAAAACGCCTGTTTTGGGACTCTGCAGAGAAAGTCTCTGCAGACTGCTGAATCCACACACGGGTTTAACTCTGGAAGTTGAGTGCACACATTGACAACCGTTCTGTTAGATAGCTGCGTTTTGGATTTAGAAGCAGATATTTCCCTGTGCTTACTGCTGTTTCTTCCCTATGCCGGTAATGGGCTGAAAACGCCTGTTTTGGGACTCTGCAGAGAAAGTCTCTGCAGACTGCTGAATCCACACACGGGTTTAACTCTGGAAGTTGAGTGCACACATTGACAACCGTTCTGTTAGATAGCTGCGTTTTGGATTTAGAAGCAGATATTTCCCTGTGCTTACTGCTGTTTCTTCCATATGCCGGTAATGGGCTGAAAACGCCTGTTTTGGGACTCTGCAGAGAAAGTCTCTGCAGACTGCTGAATCCACACACGGGTTTAACTCTGGAAGTTGAGTGCACACATTGACAACCGTTCTGTTAGATAGCTGCGTTTTGGATTTAGAAGCAGATATTTCCCTGTGCTTACTGCTGTTTCTTCCATATGCCGGTAATGCGCTGAAAAAGCCTGTTTTGGGACTCTGCAGAGAAAGTCTCTGCAGACTGCTGAATCCACACACGGGTTTAACTCTGGAAGTTGAGTGCAACCATTGACAACCGTTCTGTTAGATAGCTGCGTTTTGGATTTAGAAGCAGATATTTCCCTGTGCTTACTGCTGTTTCTTCCATATGCCGGTAATGGGCTGAAAACGCCTGTTTTGGGACTCTGCAGAGAAAGTCTCTGCAGACTGCTGAATCCACACACGGGTTTAACTCTGGAAGTTGAGTGCACACATTGACAACCGTTCTGTTAGATAGCTGCGTTTTGGATTTAGAAGCAGATATTTCCCTGTGCTTACTGCTGCTTCTTCCATATGCCGGTAATGGGCTGAAAACGCCTGTTTTGGGACTCTGCAGAGAAAGTCTCTGCAGACTGCTGAATCCACACACGGGTTTAACTCTGGAAGTTGAGTGCACACATTCACAACCGTTCTGTTAGATAGCTGCGTTTTGGATTTAGAAGCAGATATTTCCCTGTGCTTACTGCTGTTTCTTCCATATGCCGGTAATGGACTGAAAACGCCTGTTTTGGGACTCTGCAGAGAAAGTCTCTGCAGACTGCTGAATCCACACACGGGTTTAACTCTGGAAGTTGAGTGCACACATTGACAACCGTTCTGTTAGATAGCTGCGTTTTGGATTTAGAAGCAGATATTTCCCTGTGCTTACTGCTGTTTCTTCCATATGCCGGTAATGGGCTGAAAACGCCTGTTTTGGGACTCTGCAGAGAAAGTCTCTGCAGACTGCTGAATCCACACACGGGTTTAACTCTGGAAGTTGAGTGCACACATTGACAACCGTTCTGTTAGATAGCTGCGTTTTGGATTTAGAAGCAGATATTTCCCTGTGCTTACTGCTGTTTCTTCCATATGCCGGTAATGGGCTGAAAAAGCCTGTTTTGGGACTCTGCAGAGAAAGTCTCTGCAGACTGCTGAATCCACACACGGGTTTAACTCTGGAAGTTGAGTGCACACTTTGACAACCGTTCTGTTAGATAGCTGCGTTTTGGATTTAGAAGCAGATATTTCCCTGTGCTTACTGCTGTTTCTTCCATATGCCGGTAATGGGCTGAAAACGCCTGTTTTGGGACTCTGCAGAGAAAGTCTCTGCAGACTGCCGAATCCACACACGGGTTTAACTCTGGAAGTTGAGTGCACGCATTGACAACCGTTCTGTTAGATAGCTGCGTTTTGGATTTAGAAGCAGATATTTCCCTGTGCTTACTGCTGTTTCTTCCATATGCCGGTAATGGGCTGAAAACGCCTGTTTTGGGACTCTGCAGAGAAAGTGTTTGCACACTGCTGAATCCACACACGGGTTTACCTCTGGAAGTTGAGTGCACACATTGACAACCGTTCTGTTAGATAGCTGCGTTTTGGATTTAGAAGCAGATATTTCCCTGTGCTTACTGCTGTTTCTTCCATATGCCGGTAATGGGCTGAAAACGCCTGTTTTGGGACTCTGCAGAGAAAGTCTCTGCAGACTGCTGAATCCACACACGGGTTTAACTCTGGAAGTTGAGTGCACACATTGACAACCGTTCTGTTAGATAGCTGCGTTTTGGATTTAGAAGCAGATATTTCCCTGTGCTTACTGCTGTTTCTTCCATATGCCGGTAATGGGCTGAAAACGCCTGTTTTGGGACTCTGCAGAGAAAGTCTCTGCAGACTGCTGAATCCACACACGGGTTTACCTCTGGAAGTTGAGTGCACACATTGACAACCGTTCTGTTAGATAGCTGCGTTTTGGATTTAGAAGCAGATATTTCCCTGTGCTTACGGCTGTTTCTTCCATATGCCGGTAATGGGCTGAAAACGCCTGTTTTGGGACTCTGCAGAGAAAGTCTCTGCAGACTGCTGAATCCACACACGGGTTTAACTCTGGAAGTTGAGTGCACACATTGACAACCGTTCTGTTAGATAGCTGCGTTTTGGATTTAGAAGCAGATATTTCCCTGTGCTTATTGCTGTTTCTTCCATATGCCGGTAATGGGCTGAAAACGCCTGTTTTGGGACTCTGCAGAGAAAGTCTCTGCAGACTGCTGAATCCACACACGGGTTTAACTCTGGAAGTTGAGTGCACACATTGACAACCGTTCTGTTAGATAGCTGCGTTTTGGATTTAGAAGCAGATATTTCCCTGTGCTTACTGCTGTTTCTTCCATATGCCGGTAATGGGCTGAAAACGCCTGTTTTGGACTCTGCAGAGAAAGTCTCTGCAGACTGCTGAATCCACACACGGGTTTAACTCTGGAAGTTGAGTGCACACATTGACAACCGTTCTGTTAGATAGCTGCGTTTTGGATTTAGAAGCAGATATTTCCCTGTGCTTACTGCTGTTTCTTCCCTATGCCGGTAATGGGCTGAAAACGCCTGTTTTGGGACTCTGCAGAGAAAGTCTCTGCAGACTGCTGAATCCACACACGGGTTTAACGCTGGAAGTTGAGTGCACACATTGACAACCGTTCTGTTAGATAGCTGCGTTTTGGATTTAGAAGCAGATATTTCCCTGTGCTTACTGCTGTTTCTTCCCTATGCCGGTAATGGGCTGAAAACGCCTGTTTTGGGACTCTGCATAGAAAGTCTCTGCAGACTGCTGAATCCACACACGGGTTTAACTCTGGAAGTTGAGTGCACACATTGACAACCGTTCTGTTAGATAGCTGCGTTTTGGATTTAGAAGCAGATATTTCCCTGTGCTTACTGCTGTTTCTTCCATATGCCGGTAATGGGCTGAAAACGCCTGTTTTGGGACTCTGCAGAGAAAGTCTCTGCAGACTGCTGAATCCACACACGGGTTTAACTCTGGAAGTTGAGTGCACACATTGACAACCGTTCTGTTAGATAGCTGCGTTTTGGATTTAGAAGCAGATATTTCCCTGTGCTTACTGCTGTTTCTTCCATATGCCGGTAATGGGCTGAAAACGCCTGTTTTGGACTCTGCAGAGAAAGTCTCTGCAGACTGCTGAATCCACACACGGGTTTAACTCTGGAAGTTGAGTGCACACATTGACAACCGTTCTGTTAGATAGCTGCGTTTTGGATTTAGAAGCAGATATTTCCCTGTGCTTACTGCTGTTTCTTCCCTATGCCGGTAATGGGCTGAAAACGCCTGTTTTGGGACTCTGCAGAGAAAGTCTCTGCAGACTGCTGAATCCACACACGGGTTTAACGCTGGAAGTTGAGTGCACACATTGACAACCGTTCTGTTAGATAGCTGCGTTTTGGATTTAGAAGCAGATATTTCCCTGTGCTTACTGCTGTTTCTTCCCTATGCCGGTAATGGGCTGAAAACGCCTGTTTTGGGACTCTGCATAGAAAGTCTCTGCAGACTGCTGAATCCACACACGGGTTTAACTCTGGAAGTTGAGTGCACACATTGACAACCGTTCTGCTAGATAGCTGCGTTTTGGATTTAGAAGCAGATATTTCCCTGTGCTTACTGTTGCTTCTTCTATATGCCGGTAATGGGCTGAAAACGCCTGTTTTGGGACTCTGCAGAGAAAGTCTCTGCAGACTGCTGAATCCACACACGGGTTTAACTCTGGAAGTTGAGGGCACACATTGACAACCGTTCTGTTAGAAAGCTGCGTTTTGGATTTAGAAGCAGATATTTCCCTGTGCTTACTGCTGTTTCTTCCATATGCCGGTAATCGGCTGAAAATGCCTGTTTTGGGACTCTGCAAAGAAAGTCTCTGCAGACTGCTGAATCCACACACGGGTTTAACTCTGGAAGTTGAGTGCACACATTGACAACCGTTCTGTTAGATAGCTGCGTTTTGGATTTAGAAGCAGATATTTCCCTGTGCTTACTGCTGTTTCTTCCATATGCCGGTAATGGGCTGAAAACGCCTGTTTTGGGACTCTGCAGAGAAAGTCTCTGCAGACTGCTGAATCCACACACGGGTTTAACTCTGGAAGTTGAGTGCACACATTGACAACCGTTCTGTTAGATAGCTGCGTTTTGGATTTAGAAGCAGATATTTCCCTGTGCTTACTGCTGTTTCTTCCATATGCCGGTAATGGGCTGAAAACGCCTGTTTTGGGACTCTGCAGAGAAAGTCTCTGCAGACTGCCGAATCCACACACGGGTTTAACTCTGGAAGTTGAGTGCACACATTGACAACCGTTCTGTTAGATAGCTGCGTTTTGGATTTAGAAGCAGATATTTCCCTGTGCTTACTGCTGTTTCTTCCATATGCTGGTAATGGGCTGAAAACGCCGGTTTTGGGACTCTGCAGAGAAAGTCTCTGCAGACTGCTGAATCCACACACGGGTTTAACTCTGGAAGTTGAGTGCACACATTGACAACCGTTCTGTTAGATAGCTGCGTTTTGGATTTAGAAGCAGATATTTCCCTGTGCTTACTGCTGTTTCTTCCATATGCCGGTAATGGGCTGAAAACGCCTGTTTTGGGACTCTGCAGAGAAAGTCTCTGCAGACTGCTGAATCCACACACGGGTTTAACTCTGGAAGTTGAGTGCACACATTGACAACCGTTCTGTTAGATAGCTGCGTTTTGGATTTAGAAGCAGATATTTCCCTGTGCTTACTGCTGTTTCTTCCATATGCCGGTAATGGGCTGAAAACGCCTGTTTTGGGACTCTGCAGAGAAAGTCTCTGCAGACTGCCGAATCCACACACGGGTTTAACTCTGGAAGTTGAGTGCACACATTGACAACCGTTCTGTTAGATAGCTGCGTTTTGGATTTAGAAGCAGATATTTCCCTGTGCTTACTGCTGTTTCTTCCATATGCCGGTAATGGGCTGAAAACGCCTGTTTTGGGACTCTGCAGAGAAAGTGTTTGCAGACTGCTGAATCCACACACGGGTTTAACTCTGGAAGTTGAGTGCACACATTGACAACCGTTCTGTTAGATAGCTGCGTTTTGGATTTAGAAGCAGATATTTCCCTGTGCTTACTGCTGTTTCTTCCATATGCCGGTAATGGGCTGAAAACGCCTGTTTTGGGACTCTGCAGAGAAAGTGTTTGCAGACTGATGAATCCACACACGGGTTTAACTCTGGAAGTTGAGTGCACACATTGACAACCGTTCTGTTAGATAGCTGCGTTTTGGATTTAGAAGCAGATATTTCCCTGTGCTTACTGCTGTTTCTTCCATATGCCGGTAATGGGCTGAAAACGCCTGTTTTGGGACTCTGCAGAGAAAGTCTCTGCAGACTGCGGAATCCACACACGGGTTTAACTCTGGAAGTTGAGTGCACACATTGACAACCGTTCTGTTAGATAGCTGCATTTTGGATTTAGAAGCAGATATTTCCCTGTGCTTACTGCTGTTTCTTCCATATGCCGGTAATGGGCTGAAAACGCCTGTTTTGGGACTCTGCAGAGAAAGTCTCTGCAGACTGCCGAATCCACACACGGGTTTAACTCTGGAAGTTGAGTGGACACATTGACAACCGTTCTGTTAGATAGCTGCGTTTTGGATTTAGAAGCAGATATTTCCCTGTGCTTACTGCTGTTTCTTCCCTATGCCGGTAATGGGCTGAAAACGCCTGCTTTGGGACTCTGCAGAGAAAGTCTCTGCAGACTGCTGAATCCACACACGGGTTTAACTCTGGAAGTTGAGTGCACACATTGACAACCGTTCTGTTAGATAGCTGCGTTTTGGATTTAGAAGCAGATATTTCCCTGTGCTTACTGCTGTTTCTTCCATATGCCGGTAATGGGCTGAAAACGCCTGTTTTGGGACTCTGCAGAGAAAGTCTCTGCAGACTGCTGAATCCACACACGGGTTTAACTCTGGAAGTTGAGTGCACACATTGACAACCGTTCTGTTAGATAGCTGCGTTTTGGATTTAGAAGCAGATATTTCCCTGTGCTTACTGCTGTTTCTTCCATATGCCGGTAATGGGCTGAAAACGCCTGTTTTGGGACTCTGCAGAGAAAGTCTCTGCAGACTGCTGAATCCACACACGGGTTTAACTCCGGAAGTTGAGTGCACACATTGACAACCGTTCTGTTAGATAGCTGCGTTTTGGATTTAGAAGCAGATATTTCCCTGTGCTTACTGCTGTTTCTTCCATATGCCGGTAATGGGCTGAAAACGCCTGTTTTGGGACTCTGCAGAGAAAGTCTCTGCAGACTGCTGAATCCACACACGGGTTTAACTCTGGAAGTTGAGTGCACACATTGACAACCGTTCTGTTAGATAGCTGCGTTTTGGATTTAGAAGCAGATATTTCCCTGTGCTTACTGCTGTTTCTTCCATATGCCGGTAATGGGCTGAAAACGCCTGTTTTGGGACTCTGCAGAGAAAGTCTCTGCAGACTGCCGAATCCACACAGGGGTTTAACTCTGGAAGTTGAGTGCACACATTGACAACCGTTCTGTTAGATAGCTGCGTTTTGGATTTAGAAGCAGATATTTCCCTGTGCTTACTGCTGTTTCTTCCATATGCCGGTAATGGGCTGAAAACGCCTGTTTTGGGACTCTGCAGAGAAAGTGTTTGCACACTGCTGAATCCACACACGGGTTTACCTCTGGAAGTTGAGTGCACACATTGACAACCGTTCTGTTAGATAGCTGCGTTTTGGATTTAGAAGCAGATATTTCCCTGTGCTTACTGCTGTTTCTTCCATATGCCGGTAATGGGCTGAAAACGCCTGTTTTGGGACTCTGCAGAGAAAGTCTCTGCAGACTGCTGAATCCACACACGGGTTTAACTCTGGAAGTTGAGTGCACACATTGACAACCGTTCTGTTAGATAGCTGCGTTTTGGATTTAGAAGCAGATATTTCCCTGTGCTTACTGCTGTTTCTTCCATATGCCGGTAATGGGCTGAAAACGCCTGTTTTGGGACTCTGCAGAGAAAGTCTCTGCAGACTGCTGAATCCACACACGGGTTTACCTCTGGAAGTTGAGTGCACACATTGACAACCGTTCTGTTAGATAGCTGCGTTTTGTATTTAGAAGCAGATATTTCCCTGTGCTTACTGCTGTTTCTTCCATATGCCGGTAATGGGCTGAAAACGCCTGTTTTGGGACTCTGCAGAGAAAGTCTCTGCAGACTGCTGAATCCACACACGGGTTTAACTCTGGAAGTTGAGTGCACACATTGACAACCGTTCTGTTAGATAGCTGCGTTTTGGATTTAGAAGCAGATATTTCCCTGTGCTTACTGCTGTTTCTTCCATATGCCGGTAATGGGCTGAAAACGCCTGTTTTGGGACTCTGCAGAGAAAGTCTCTGCAGACTGCTGAATCCACACACGGGTTTAACTCTGGAAGTTGAGTGCACACATTGACAACCGTTCTGTTAGATAGCTGCGTTTTGGATTTAGAAGCAGATATTTCCCTGTGCTTACTGCTGTTTCTTCCATATGCCGGTAATGGGCTGAAAACGCCTGTTTTGGACTCTGCAGAGAAAGTCTCTGCAGACTGCTGAATCCACACACGGGTTTAACTCTGGAAGTTGAGTGCACACATTGACAACCGTTCTGTTAGATAGCTGCGTTTTGGATTTAGAAGCAGATATTTCCCTGTGCTTACTGCTGTTTCTTCCATATGCCGGTAATGGGCTGAAAACGCCTGTTTTGGGACTCTGCAGAGAAAGTCTCTGCAGACTGCTGAATCCACACACGGGTTTAACGCTGGAAGTTGAGTGCACACATTGACAACCGTTCTGTTAGATAGCTGCGTTTTGGATTTAGAAGCAGATATTTCCCTGTGCTTACTGCTGTTTCTTCCCTATGCCGGTAATGGGCTGAAAACGCCTGTTTTGGGACTCTGCATAGAAAGTCTCTGCAGACTGCTGAATCCACACACGGGTTTAACTCTGGACGTTGAGTGCACACATTGACAACCGTTCTGCTAGATAGCTGCGTTTTGGATTTAGAAGCAGATATTTCCCTGTGCTTACTGCTGCTTCTTCTATATGCCGGTAATGGGCTGAAAACGCCTGTTTTGGGACTCTGCAGAGAAAGTCTCTGCAGACTGCTGAATCCACACACGGGTTTAACTCTGGAAGTTGAGGGCACACATTGACAACCGTTCTGTTAGAAAGCTGCGTTTTGGATTTAGAAGCAGATATTTCCCTGTGCTTACTGCTGTTTCTTCCCTATGCCGGTAATGGGCTGAAAACGCCTGTTTTGGGACTCTGCAGAGAAAGTGTTTGCAGACTGCTGAATCCACACACCGGTTCAACTCTGGAAGTTGAGTGCACACATTGACAACCGTTCTGTTAGATAGCTGCGTTTTGGATTTAGAAGCAGATATTTCCCTGTGCTTACTGCTGTTTCTTCCATATGCCGGTAATGGGCTGAAAACGCCTGTTTTGGGACTCTGCAGAGAAAGTCTCTGCAGACTGCTGAATCCACACACGGGTTTAACTCTGGAAGTTGAGTGCACACATTGACAACCGTTCTGTTAGATAGCTGCGTTTTGGATTTAGAAGCAGATATTTCCCTGTGCTTACTGCTGCTTCTTCCATATGCCGGTAATGGGCTGAAAACGCCTGTTTTGGGACTCTGCAGAGAAAGTCTCTGCAGACTGCTGAATCCACACACGGGTTTAACTCTGGAAGTTGAGTGCACACATTGACAACCGTTCTGTTAGATAGCTGCGTTTTGGATTTAGAAGCAGATATTTCCCTGTGCTTACTGCTGTTTCTTCCATATGCCGGTATTGGGCTGAAAACGCCTGTTTTGGGACTCTGCACAGAACGTGTTTGTAGACTGCTGAATCCACACACGAGTTCATCTCTGGAAGGTGAATGCACGCATTGACAACCATTCAGTTACATAGCTGCCTTTTGGTTTTTGAATAAGTTATTTCTCTTTACAGCATATACTCTCATTCACTCTGGAATATCCAATCGCAGCTCCTAAAAGAAACGGGTTTCTACGTATAATCAGATATTTCCCTTTACATCTTGTACCCCAGTACACTCTGATATATGCAAACGCAGCTCCTGGAAGAAACGTGTTTGTAACTCGCTGAATCTGAGCATATATTGAAGTCTCTTAGGTGAATGAACACGCAGCAGAGGAGTTTGAAAAAAACATTTCTTCCATGTTATAGATGCACTGTTACTGCTATTGCTTTTAGGCTGGTGTTTTCCTGGAAATGTTGGTTTTAGAATTTCCATACAAATGGTTTGTAAACTGCTGCATAAGTGGAGCAGTTTAATTCGTTAAGTTGAATGCCCTCATTCACAATCATTCTGTTAGCTAGCTCCGTTTTGGTTTTAGAAGCCTGTGTTTCTAGTTACAGCATATACTCCCATTCATTCTGGAATAGCCAAACGCAGCTCCCAGAATAGACGTGTTTCTAAGTCGCTGAATCTAAACATAGATTCAACTCCCTTAGGTGAACGAACACACAGCACAGCAGTTTGAAAGAAACGTTTTATTTGAGTTTTAGACGCAGTCTTATTGCTATTTCTTAGAGGCCGGTATTTTGCTGGGAATGTCTGTTTTAGAATCTGCACAAAAATCTTTTCTAAACTGCTGCATAGAAACAACAGTTTATCTCAATAAGCTGAATGCACACAGTGACAACCATTCTGTTAGATGGCTCCGTGTTTGTTTTAGAACCAGATATTTCACTTTAAACCTTATACTCCAGTACACTCTGGAATATGCAAATGCAGCTCCTGGAAGAAACGTGTTTCTTACTCGCTGAATCTGAACATATACTCAAGACTCTTAGTTGAATGAACACAGAGCAGAGCATTTTGAAGAAAACGTTTCTTCTATGTTATAGATGCAGTCTTACTGCTACTTCCTTTAGGCTGGTGTTTTGCTGCAAATGTTGATTTTAGAATTTGCATATAAAGGGTTTCTAAACTGCTGCCTAAGAAGAGCAGATTAACCCTTTAAGTTGAATGCACAGATTCACAACCATTCTGTTAGATAGCTCCGTTTTGGTTTTAGAAACAGATATTTCTCTTTACAGCATTTACTCCCATACACTCTGGAATATCGAAATGCAGCTCCTAGAATAAACGTGTTTCAAACTCGCTGAATCCAAACATAGATTCAACGACCTTTGGTGAACGAACACACTGCAGAGCAGTTTGAAAGAAACGTTCCCTCTGAGTTTTAGACGCAGTCTTACTGCTATTTCTTATAGGCCGGTATTTTGCTGGAAATGTCTATTTGAGAATCTACACAGAAATTTTTTCTAAACTGCTGCAGACAAACAGCAGTTTAGCTCAGTAAGTTGAATGCACACATTGACAACCATTCCATTAGATCATCCGTTTTTCTTTTGGAACGAGACATTTGTCTTTACATCTTATACTCCAGTATACTCTGGAATAGGCAAACACAGCTCCTGGAAGAAACGTGTTGCTAATTAGCTGAATCTGAACATATATTCAAGTCTCTTATATGAATGAACACACAGCAGAGCAGTTTGAAAACAGTTTCGTCCATGTTAAAGATGCAGTCTTACTGCTATTTCCTTTAGGCTGGTGTTTTGCTGGAAAGGCCTGTATGAGAATTTGCATATAAAGGGTTTCTAAAGTGCTGCATGAGAAGAGCAGTTTACCTCTTTAAGCCAAAGGCACACATTCACAACCACTCTGCTAGATAGATCCATTTTGGTTTTAGAAACAGATATTTCTCTTTACAGCATATACTCCCATTCATTCCGGAATATCCAAAGACAGCTCCTAGAATAAACGTGTTTCTATCTCGCTGAATCTAAACATAGATTAAACTCCCTTAGGTCAAAGAACACACGGCCGAGCAGGTTGAAAGAAACGTTTCTTCTGAGTTTTAGACGCAGTCTTAATGCTCTTTCTTCTATATGCCGGTACCGGGCCGGAAAGGCCTGTTTTCAGACTCTGCACAGAAAGTGTTTGCAGACTGCTGAATCCACACACGGGTTTAACTCTGGAAGTTGAGTGCACACATTGACAACCGTTCTGTTAGATAGCTGCGTTTTGGATTTAGAAGCAGATATTTCCCTGTGCCTACTGCCGTTTCTTCCAAATGCCGGTATTGGGCTGAAAACGCCTGTTTTGGGACTCTGCAGAGAAAGTGTTTGCAGACTGCTGAATCCACACACGGGTTTAACTCTGGAAGTTGAGTGCACACATTGACAACCGTTCTGTTAGATAGCTGCGTTTTGGATTTAGAAGCAGATATTTCCCTGTGCTTACTGCTGTTTCTTCCATATGCCGGTAATGGGCTGAAAACGCCTGTTTTGGGACTCTGCAGAGAAAGTGTTTGCAGACTGCTGAATCCACACACGGGTTTAACTCTGGAAGTTGAGTGCACACATTGACAACCGTTCTGTTAGATAGCTGCGTTTTGGATTTAGAAGCAGATATTTCCCTGTGCTTACTGCTGTTTCTTCCATATGCCGGTAATGGGCTGAAAACGCCTGTTTTGGGACTCTGCAGAGAAAGTGTTTGCAGACTGCTGAATCCACACACGGGTTTAACTCTGGAAGTTGAGTGCACACACTGACAACCGTTCTGTTAGATAGCTGCGTTTTGGATTTAGAAGCAGATATTTCCCTGTGCTTACTGCTGTTTCTTCCATATGCCGGTAATGGGCTGAAAACGCCTGTTTTGGGACTCTGCAGAGAAAGTCTCTGCAGACTGCTGAATCCACACACGGGTTTAACTCTGGAAGTTGAGTGCACACATTGACAACCGTTCTGTTAGATAGCTGCGTTTTGGATTTAGAAGCAGATATTTCCCTGTGCTTACTGCTGTTTCTTCCCTATGCCAGTAATGGGCTGAAAACGCCTGTTTTGGGACTCTGCAGAGAAAGTCTCTGCAGACTGCTGAATCCACACACGGGTTTAACTCTGGAAGTTGAGTGCACACATTGACAACCGTTCTGTTAGATAGCTGCGTTTTGGATTTAGAAGCAGATATTTCCCTGTGCTTACTGCTGTTTCTTCCATATGCCGGTAATGGGCTGAAAACGCCTGTTTTGGGACTCTGCAGAGAAAGTCTCTGCAGACTGCTGAATCCACACACGGGTTTAACTCTGGAAGTTGAGTGCACACATTGACAACCGTTCTGTTAGATAGCTGCGTTTTGGATTTAGAAGCAGATATTTCCCTGTGCTTACTGCTGTTTCTTCCATATGCCGGTAATGGGCTGAAAACGCCTGTTTTGGGACTCTGCAAAGAAAGTCTCTGCAGACTGCTGAATCCACACACGGGTTTAACTCTGGAAGTTGAGTGCACACATTGACAACCGTTCTGTTAGATAGCTGCGTTTTGGATTTAGAAGCAGATATTTCCCTGTGCTTACTGCTGTTTCTTCCATATGCCGGTAATGGGCTGAAAACGCCTGTTTTGGGACTCTGCAGAGAAAGTCTCTGCAGACTGCCGAATCCACACACGGGTTTAACTCTGGAAGTTGAGTGCACACATTGACAACCGTTCTGTTAGATAGCTGCGTTTTGGATTTAGAAGCAGATATTTCCCTGTGCTTACTGCTGTTTCTTCCATATGCCGGTAATGGGCTGAAAACGCCGGTTTTGGGACTCTGCAGAGAAAGTCTCTGCAGACTGCTGAATCCACACACGGGTTTAACTCTGGAAGTTGAGTGCACACATTGACAACCGTTCTGTTAGATAGCTGCGTTTTGGATTTAGAAGCAGATATTTCCCTGTGCTTACTGCTGTTTCTTCCATATGCCGGTAATGGGCTGAAAACGCCTGTTTTCGGACTCTGCAGAGAAAGTCTCTGCAGACTGCTGAATCCACACACGGGTTTAACTCTGGAAGTTGAGTGCACACATTGACAACCGTTCTGTTAGATAGCTGCGTTTTGGATTTAGAAGCAGATATTTCCCTGTGCTTACTGCTGTTTCTTCCATATGCCGGTAATGGGCTGAAAACGCCTGTTTTGGGACTCTGCAGAGAAAGTCTCTGCAGACTGCCGAATCCACACACGGGTTTAACTCTGGAAGTTGAGTGCACACATTGACAACCGTTCTGTTAGATAGCTGCGTTTTGGATTTAGAAGCAGATATTTCCCTGTGCTTACTGCTGTTTCTTCCATATGCCGGTAATGGGCTGAAAACGCCTGTTTTGGGACTCTGCAGAGAAAGTGTTTGCAGACTGCTGAATCCACACACGGGTTTAACTCTGGAAGTTGAGTGCACACATTGACAACCGTTCTGTTAGATAGCTGCGTTTTGGATTTAGAAGCAGATATTTCCCTGTGCTTACTGCTGTTTCTTCCATATGCCGGTAATGGGCTGAAAACGCCTGTTTTGGGACTCTGCAGAGAAAGTGTTTGCAGACTGCTGAATCCACACACGGGTTTAACTCTGGAAGTTGAGTGCACACATTGACAACCGTTCTGTTAGATAGCTGCGTTTTGGATTTAGAAGCAGATATTTCCCTGTGCTTACTGCTGTTTCTTCCATATGCCGGTAATGGGCTGAAAACGCCTGTTTTGGGACTCTGCAGAGAAAGTCTCTGCAGACTGCGGAATCCACACACGGGTTTAACTCTGGAAGTTGAGTGCACACATTGACAACCGTTCTGTTAGATAGCTGCATTTTGGATTTAGAAGCAGATATTTCCCTGTGCTTACTGCTGTTTCTTCCATATGCCGGTAATGGGCTGAAAACGCCTGTTTTGGGACTCTGCAGAGAAAGTCTCTGCAGACTGCCGAATCCACACACGGGTTTAACTCTGGAAGTTGAGTGGACACATTGACAACCGTTCTGTTAGATAGCTGCGTTTTGGATTTAGAAGCAGATATTTCCCTGTGCTTACTGCTGTTTCTTCCCTATGCCGGTAATGGGCTGAAAACGCCTGCTTTGGGACTCTGCAGAGAAAGTCTCTGCAGACTGCTGAATCCACACACGGGTTTAACTCTGGAAGTTGAGTGCACACATTGACAACCGTTCTGTTAGATAGCTGCGTTTTGGATTTAGAAGCAGATATTTCCCTGTGCTTACTGCTGTTTCTTCCATATGCCGGTAATGGGCTGAAAACGCCTGTTTTGGGACTCTGCAGAGAAAGTCTCTGCAGACTGCTGAATCCACACACGGGTTTAACTCTGGAAGTTGAGTGCACACATTGACAACCGTTCTGTTAGATAGCTGCGTTTTGGATTTAGAAGCAGATATTTCCCTGTGCTTACTGCTGTTTCTTCCATATGCCGGTAATGGGCTGAAAACGCCTGTTTTGGGACTCTGCAGAGAAAGTCTCTGCAGACTGCTGAATCCACACACGGGTTTAACTCCGGAAGTTGAGTGCACACATTGACAACCGTTCTGTTAGATAGCTGCGTTTTGGATTTAGAAGCAGATATTTCCCTGTGCTTACTGCTGTTTCTTCCATATGCCGGTAATGGGCTGAAAACGCCTGTTTTGGGACTCTGCAGAGAAAGTCTCTGCAGACTGCTGAATCCACACACGGGTTTAACTCTGGAAGTTGAGTGCACACATTGACAACCGTTCTGTTAGATAGCTGCGTTTTGGATTTAGAAGCAGATATTTCCCTGTGCTTACTGCTGTTTCTTCCATATGCCGGTAATGGGCTGAAAACGCCTGTTTTGGGACTCTGCAGAGAAATTCTCTGCAGACTGCCGAATCCACACAGGGGTTTAACTCTGGAAGTTGAGTGCACACATTGACAACCGTTCTGTTAGATAGCTGCGTTTTGGATTTAGAAGCAGATATTTCCCTGTGCTTACTGCTGTTTCTTCCATATGCCGGTAATGGGCTGAAAACGCCTGTTTTGGGACTCTGCAGAGAAAGTGTTTGCACACTGCTGAATCCACACACGGGTTTACCTCTGGAAGTTGAGTGCACACATTGACAACCGTTCTGTTAGATAGCTGCGTTTTGGATTTAGAAGCAGATATTTCCCTGTGCTTACTGCTGTTTCTTCCATATGCCGGTAATGGGCTGAAAACGCCTGTTTTGGGACTCTGCAGAGAAAGTCTCTGCAGACTGCTGAATCCACACACGGGTTTAACTCTGGAAGTTGAGTGCACACATTGACAACCGTTCTGTTAGATAGCTGCGTTTTGGATTTAGAAGCAGATATTTCCCTGTGCTTACTGCTGTTTCTTCCATATGCCGGTAATGGGCTGAAAACGCCTGTTTTGGGACTCTGCAGAGAAAGTCTCTGCAGACTGCTGAATCCACACACGGGTTTACCTCTGGAAGTTGAGTGCACACATTGACAACCGTTCTGTTAGATAGCTGCGTTTTGGATTTAGAAGCAGATATTTCCCTGTGCTTACTGCTGTTTCTTCCATATGCCGGTAATGGGCTGAAAACGCCTGTTTTGGGACTCTGCAGAGAAAGTCTCTGCAGACTGCTGAATCCACACACGGGTTTAACTCTGGAAGTTGAGTGCACACATTGACAACCGTTCTGTTAGATAGCTGCGTTTTGGATTTAGAAGCAGATATTTCCCTGTGCTTACTGCTGTTTCTTCCATATGCCGGTAATGGGCTGAAAACGCCTGTTTTGGGACTCTGCAGAGAAAGTCTCTGCAGACTGCTGAATCCACACACGGGTTTAACTCTGGAAGTTGAGTGCACACATTGACAACCGTTCTGTTAGATAGCTGCGTTTTGGATTTAGAAGCAGATATTTCCCTGTGCTTACTGCTGTTTCTTCCATATGCCGGTAATGGGCTGAAAACGCCTGTTTTGGACTCTGCAGAGAAAGTCTCTGCAGACTGCTGAATCCACACACGGGTTTAACTCTGGAAGTTGAGTGCACACATTGACAACCGTTCTGTTAGATAGCTGCGTTTTGGATTTAGAAGCAGATATTTCCCTGTGCTTACTGCTGTTTCTTCCATATGCCGGTAATGGGCTGAAAACGCCTGTTTTGGGACTCTGCAGAGAAAGTCTCTGCAGACTGCTGAATCCACACACGGGTTTAACGCTGGAAGTTGAGTGCACACACTGACAACCGTTCTGTTAGATAGCTGCGTTTTGGATTTAGAAGCAGATATTTCCCTGTGCTTACTGCTGTTTCTTCCCTATGCCGGTAATGGGCTGAAAACGCCTGTTTTGGGACTCTGCATAGAAAGTCTCTGCAGACTGCTGAATCCACACACGGGTTTAACTCTGGACGTTGAGTGCACACATTGACAACCGTTCTGCTAGATAGCTGCGTTTTGGATTTAGAAGCAGATATTTCCCTGTGCTTACTGCTGCTTCTTCTATATGCCGGTAATGGGCTGAAAACGCCTGTTTTGTGACTCTGCAGAGAAAGTCTCTGCAGTCTGCTGAATCCACACACGGGTTTAACTCTGGAAGTTGAGGGCACACATTGACAACCGTTCTGTTAGAAAGCTGCGTTTTCGATTTAGAAGCAGATATTTCCCTGTGCTTACTGCTGTTTCTTCCCTATGCCGGTAATGGGCTGAAAACGCCTGTTTTGGGACTCTGCAGAGAAAGTGTTTGCAGACTGCTGAATCCACACACCGGTTTAACTCTGGAAGTTGAGTGCACACATTGACAACCGTTCTGTTAGATAGCTGCGTTTTGGATTTAGAAGCAGATATTTCCCTGTGCTTACTGCTGTTTCTTCCATATGCCGGTAATGGGCTGAAAACGCCTGTTTTGGGACTCTGCAGAGAAAGTCTCTGCAGACTGCTGAATCCACACACGGGTTTAACTCTGGAAGTTGAGTGCACACATTGACAACCGTTCTGTTAGATAGCTGCGTTTTGGATTTAGAAGCAGATATTTCCCTGTGCTTACTGCTGCTTCTTCCATATGCCGGTAATGGGCTGAAAACGCCTGTTTTGGGACTCTGCAGAGAAAGTCTCTGCAGACTGCTGAATCCACACACGGGTTTAACTCTGGAAGTTGAGTGCACACATTGACAACCGTTCTGTTAGATAGCTGCGTTTTGGATTTAGAAGCAGATATTTCCCTGTGCTTACTGCTGTTTCTTCCATATGCCGGTATTGGGCTGAAAACGCCTGTTTTGGGACTCTGCACAGAACGTGTTTGTAGACTGCTGAATCCACACACGAGTTCATCTCTGGAAGGTGAATGCACGCATTGACAACCATTCAGTTACATAGCTGCCTTTTGGTTTTAGAATAATTTATTTCTCTTTACAGCATATACTCTCATTCACTCTGGAATATCCAATCGCAGCTCCTAAAAGAAACGGGTTTCTACGTATAATCAGATATTTCCCTTTACATCTTGTACCCCAGTACACTCTGATATATGCAAACGCAGCTCCTGGAAGAAACGTGTTTGTAACTCGCTGAATCTGAGCATATATTGAAGTCTCTTAGGTGAATGAACACGCAGCAGAGGAGTTTGAAAAAAACATTTCTTCCATGTTATAGATGCACTGTTACTGCTATTGCTTTTAGGCTGGTGTTTTCCTGGAAATGTTGGTTTTAGAATTTCCATACAAATGGTTTGTAAACTGCTGCATAAGTGGAGCAGTTTAATTCGTTAAGTTGAATGCCCTCATTCACAATCATTCTGTTAGCTAGCTCCGTTTTGGTTTTAGAAGCCTGTGTTTCTAGTTACAGCATATACTCCCATTCATTCTGGAATAGCCAAACGCAGCTCCCAGAATAGACGTGTTTCTAAGTCGCTGAATCTAAACATAGATTCAACTCCCTTAGGTGAACGAACACACAGCACAGCAGTTTGAAAGAAACGTTTTATTTGAGTTTTAGACGCAGTCTTATTGCTATTTCTTAGAGGCCGGTATTTTGCTGGGAATGTCTGTTTTAGAATCTGCACAAAAATCTTTTCTAAACTGCTGCATAGAAACAACAGTTTATCTCAATAAGCTGAATGCACACAGTGACAACCATTCTGTTAGATGGCTCCGTGTTTGTTTTAGAACCAGATATTTCACTTTAAACCTTATACTCCAGTACACTCTGGAATATGCAAATGCAGCTCCTGGAAGAAACGTGTTTCTTACTCGCTGAATCTGAACATATACTCAAGACTCTTAGTTGAATGAACACAGAGCAGAGCATTTTGAAGAAAACGTTTCTTCTATGTTATAGATGCAGTCTTACTGCTACTTCCTTTAGGCTGGTGTTTTGCTGCAAATGTTGATTTTAGAATTTGCATATAAAGGGTTTCTAAACTGCTGCCTAAGAAGAGCAGATTAACCCTTTAAGTTGAATGCACAGATTCACAACCATTCTGTTAGATAGCTCCGTTTTGGTTTTAGAAACAGATATTTCTCTTTACAGCATTTACTCCCATACACTCTGGAATATCGAAATGCAGCTCCTAGAATAAACGTGTTTCAAACTCGCTGAATCCAAACATAGATTCAACGACCTTTGGTGAACGAACACACTGCAGAGCAGTTTGAAAGAAACGTTCCCTCTGAGTTTTAGACGCAGTCTTACTGCTATTTCTTATAGGCCGGTATTTTGCTGGAAATGTCTATTTGAGAATCTACACAGAAATTTTTTCTAAACTGCTGCAGACAAACAGCAGTTTAGCTCAGTAAGTTGAATGCACACATTGACAACCATTCCATTAGATCATCCGTTTTTCTTTTGGAACGAGACATTTGTCTTTACATCTTATACTCCAGTATACTCTGGAATAGGCAAACACAGCTCCTGGAAGAAACGTGTTGCTAATTAGCTGAATCTGAACATATATTCAAGTCTCTTATATGAATGAACACACAGCAGAGCAGTTTGAAAACAGTTTCGTCCATGTTAAAGATGCAGTCTTACTGCTATTTCCTTTAGGCTGGTGTTTTGCTGGAAAGGCCTGTATGAGAATTTGCATATAAAGGGTTTCTAAAGTGCTGCATGAGAAGAGCAGTTTACCTCTTTAAGCCAAAGGCACACATTCACAACCACTCTGCTAGATAGATCCATTTTGGTTTTAGAAACAGATATTTCTCTTTACAGCATATACTCCCATTCATTCCGGAATATCCAAAGACAGCTCCTAGAATAAACGTGTTTCTATCTCGCTGAATCTAAACATAGATTAAACTCCCTTAGGTCAAAGAACACACGGCCGAGCAGGTTGAAAGAAACGTTTCTTCTGAGTTTTAGACGCAGTCTTAATGCTCTTTCTTCTATATGCCGGTACCGGGCCGGAAAGGCCTGTTTTCAGACTCTGCACAGAAAGTGTTTGCAGACTGCTGAATCCACACACGGGTTTAACTCTGGAAGTTGAGTGCACACATTGACAACCGTTCTGTTAGATAGCTGCGTTTTGGATTTAGAAGCAGATATTTCCCTGTGCCTACTGCCGTTTCTTCCAAATGCCGGTATTGGGCTGAAAACGCCTGTTTTGGGACTCTGCAGAGAAAGTGTTTGCAGACTGCTGAATCCACACACGGGTTTAACTCTGGAAGTTGAGTGCACACATTGACAACCGTTCTGTTAGATAGCTGCGTTTTGGATTTAGAAGCAGATATTTCCCTGTGCTTACTGCTGTTTCTTCCATATGCCGGTAATGGGCTGAAAACGCCTGTTTTGGGACTCTGCAGAGAAAGTGTTTGCAGACTGCTGAATCCACACACGGGTTTAACTCTGGAAGTTGAGTGCACACATTGACAACCGTTCTGTTAGATAGCTGCGTTTTGGATTTAGAAGCAGATATTTCCCTGTGCTTACTGCTGTTTCTTCCATATGCCGGTAATGGGCTGAAAACGCCTGTTTTGGGACTCTGCAGAGAAAGTGTTTGCAGACTGCTGAATCCACACACGGGTTTAACTCTGGAAGTTGAGTGCACACACTGACAACCGTTCTGTTAGATAGCTGCGTTTTGGATTTAGAAGCAGATATTTCCCTGTGCTTACTGCTGTTTCTTCCATATGCCGGTAATGGGCTGAAAACGCCTGTTTTGGGACTCTGCAGAGAAAGTCTCTGCAGACTGCTGAATCCACACACGGGTTTAACTCTGGAAGTTGAGTGCACACATTGACAACCGTTCTGTTAGATAGCTGCGTTTTGGATTTAGAAGCAGATATTTCCCTGTGCTTACTGCTGTTTCTTCCATATGCCGGTAATGGGCTGAAAACGCCTGTTTTGGGACTCTGCAAAGAAAGTCTCTGCAGACTGCTGAATCCACACACGGGTTTAACTCTGGAAGTTGAGTGCACACATTGACAACCGTTCTGTTAGATAGCTGCGTTTTGGATTTAGAAGCAGATATTTCCCTGTGCTTACTGCTGTTTCTTCCATATGCCGGTAATGGGCTGAAAACGCCTGTTTTGGGACTCTGCAGAGAAAGTCTCTGCAGACTGCTGAATCCACACACGGGTTTAACTCTGGAAGTTGAGTGCACACATTGACAACCGTTCTGTTAGATAGCTGCGTTTTGGATTTAGAAGCAGATATTTCCCTGTGCTTACTGCTGTTTCTTCCATATGCCGGTAATGGGCTGAAAACGCCTGTTTTGGGACTCTGCAGAGAAAGTCTCTGCAGACTGCTGAATCCACACACGGGTTTAACTCTGGAAGTTGAGTGCACACATTGACAACCGTTCTGTTAGATAGCTGCGTTTTGGATTTAGAAGCAGATATTTCCCTGTGCTTACTGCTGTTTCTTCCATATGCCGGTAATGGGCTGAAAACGCCTGTTTTGGGACTCTGCAGAGAAAGTCTCTGCAGACTGCTGAATCCACACACGGGTTTAACTCTGGAAGTTGAGTGCACACATTGACAACCGTTCTGTTAGATAGCTGCGTTTTGGATTTAGAAGCAGATATTTCCCTGTGCTTACTGCTGTTTCTTCCCTATGCCGGTAATGGGCTGAAAACGCCTGTTTTGGGACTCTGCAGAGAAAGTCTCTGCAGACTGCTGAATCCACACACGGGTTTAACTCTGGAAGTTGAGTGCACACATTGACAACCGTTCTGTTAGATAGCTGCGTTTTGGATTTAGAAGCAGATATTTCCCTGTGCTTACTGCTGTTTCTTCCATATGCCGGTAATGGGCTGAAAACGCCTGTTTTGGGACTCTGCAGAGAAAGTCTCTGCAGACTGCTGAATCCACACACGGGTTTAACTCTGGAAGTTGAGTGCACACATTGACAACCGTTCTGTTAGATAGCTGCGTTTTGGATTTAGAAGCAGATATTTCCCTGTGCTTACTGCTGTTTCTTCCATATGCCAGTAATGGGCTGAAAACGCCTGTTTTGGGACTCTGCAGAGAAAGTGTTTGCAGACTGCTGAATCCACACACGGGTTTAACTCTGGAAGTTGAGTGCACACATTGACAACCGTTCTGTTAGATAGCTGCGTTTTGGATTTAGAAGCAGATATTTCCCTGTGCTTACTGCTGTTTCTTCCATATGCCGGTAATGGGCTGAAAACGCCTGTTTTGGGACTCTGCAGAGAAAGTCTCTGCAGACTGCTGAATCCACACACGGGTTTAACTCTGGAAGTTGAGTGCACACATTGACAACCGTTCTGTTAGATAGCTGCGTTTTGGATTTAGAAGCAGATATTTCCCTGTGCTTACTGCTGTTTCTTCCATATGCCGGTAATGGGCTGAAAACGCCTGTTTTGGGACTCTGCAGAGAAAGTGTTTGCAGACTGCTGAATCCACACACGGGTTTAACTCTGGAAGTTGAGTGCACACACTGACAACCGTTCTGTTAGATAGCTGCGTTTTGGATTTAGAAGCAGATATTTCCCTGTGCTTACTGCTGTTTCTTCCATATGCCGGTAATGGGCTGAAAACGCCTGTTTTGGGACTCTGCAGAGAAAGTCTCTGCAGACTGCTGAATCCACACACGGGTTTAACTCTGGAAGTTGAGTGCACACATTGACAACCGTTCTGTTAGATAGCTGCGTTTTGGATTTAGAAGCAGATATTTCCCTGTGCTTACTGCTGTTTCTTCCATATGCCGGTAATGGGCTGAAAACGCCTGTTTTGGGACTCTGCAGAGAAAGTCTCTGCAGACTGCTGAATCCACACACGGGTTTAACTCTGGAAGTTGAGTGCACACATTGACAACCGTTCTGTTAGATAGCTGCGTTTTGGATTTAGAAGCAGATATTTCCCTGTGCTTACTGCTGCTTCTTCCATATGCCGGTAATGGGCTGAAAACGCCTGTTTTGGGACTCTGCAGAGAAAGTCTCTGCAGACTGCTGAATCCACACACGGGTTTAACTCTGGAAGTTGAGTGCACACATTGACAACCGTTCTGTTAGATAGCTGCGTTTTGGATTTAGAAGCAGATATTTCCCTGTGCTTACTGCTGTTTCTTCCATATGCCGGTAATGGGCTGAAAACGCCTGTTTTGGGACTCTGCAGAGAAAGTCTCTGCAGACTGCTGAATCCACACACGGGTTTAACTCTGGAAGTTGAGTGCACACATTGACAACCGTTCTGTTAGATAGCTGCGTTTTGGATTTAGAAGCAGATATTTCCCTGTGCTTACTGCTGTTTCTTCCATATGCCGGTAATGGGCTGAAAACGCCTGTTTTGGGACTCTGCAGAGAAAGTCTCTGCAGACTGCTGAATCCACACACGGGTTTAACTCTGGAAGTTGAGTGCACACATTGACAACCGTTCTGTTAGATAGCTGCGTTTTGGATTTAGAAGCAGATATTTCCCTGTGCTTACTGCTGTTTCTTCCATATGCCGGTAATGGGCTGAAAACGCCTGTTTTGGGACTCTGCAGAGAAAGTCTCTGCAGACTGCTGAATCCACACACGGGTTTAACTCTGGAAGTTGAGTGCACACATTGACAACCGTTCTGTTAGATAGCTGCGTTTTGGATTTAGAAGCAGATATTTCCCTGTGCTTACTGCTGTTTCTTCCATATGCCGGTAATGCGCTGAAAAAGCCTGTTTTGGGACTCTGCAGAGAAAGTCTCTGCAGACTGCTGAATCCACACACGGGTTTAACTCTGGAAGTTGAGTGCACACATTGACAACCGTTCTGTTAGATAGCTGCGTTTTGGATTTAGAAGCAGATATTTCCCTGTGCTTACTGCTGTTTCTTCCATATGCCGGTAATGGGCTGAAAACGCCTGTTTTGGGACTCTGCAGAGAAAGTCTCTGCAGACTGCTGAATCCACACACGGGTTTAACTCTGGAAGTTGAGTGCACACATTGACAACCGTTCTGTTAGATAGCTGCGTTTTGGATTTAGAAGCAGATATTTCCCTGTGCTTACTGCTGTTTCTTCCATATGCCGGTAATGGGCTGAAAACGCCTGTTTTGGGACTCTGCAGAGAAAGTCTCTGCAGACTGCTGAATCCACACACGGGTTTAACTCTGGAAGTTGAGTGCACACATTGACAACCGTTCTGTTAGATAGCTGCGTTTTGGATTCAGAAGCAGATATTTCCCAGTGCTTACTGCTGTTTCTTCCATATGCCGGTAATGGGCTGAAAACGCCTGTTTTGGGACTCTGCAGAGAAAGTGTTTGCAGACTGCTGAATCCACACACGGGTTTAACTCTGGAAGTTGAGTGCACACATTGACAACCGTTCTGTTAGATAGCTGCGTTTTGGATTTAGAAGCAGATATTTCCCTGGGCTTACTGCTGTTTCTTCCATATGCCGGTAATGGGCTGAAAACGCCTGTTTTGGGACTCTGCAGAGAAAGTGTTTGCAGACTGCTGAATCCACACACGGGTTTAACTCTGGAAGTTGAGTGCACACATTGACAACCGTTCTGTTAGATAGCTGCGTTTTGGATTTAGAAGCAGATATTTCCCTGTGCTTACTGCTGTTTCTTCCATATGCCGGTATTGGGCTGAAAACGCCTGTTTTGGGACTCTGCACAGAACGTGTTTGTAGACTGCTGAATCCACACACGAGTTCATCTCTGGAAGGTGAATGCACGCATTGACAACCATTCAGTTACATAGCTGCCTTTTGGTTTTAGAATAATTTATTTCTCTTTACAGCATATACTCTCATTCACTCTGGAATATCCAATCGCAGCTCCTAAAAGAAACGGGTTTCTACGTATAATCAGATATTTCCCTTTACATCTTGTACCCCAGTACACTCTGATATATGCAAACGCAGCTCCTGGAAGAAACGTGTTTGTAACTCGCTGAATCTGAGCATATATTGAAGTCTCTTAGGTGAATGAACACGCAGCAGAGGAGTTTGAAAAAAACATTTCTTCCATGTTATAGATGCACTGTTACTGCTATTGCTTTTAGGCTGGTGTTTTCCTGGAAATGTTGGTTTTAGAATTTCCATACAAATGGTTTGTAAACTGCTGCATAAGTGGAGCAGTTTAATTCGTTAAGTTGAATGCCCTCATTCACAATCATTCTGTTAGCTAGCTCCGTTTTGGTTTTAGAAGCCTGTGTTTCTAGTTACAGCATATACTCCCATTCATTCTGGAATAGCCAAACGCAGCTCCCAGAATAGACGTGTTTCTAAGTCGCTGAATCTAAACATAGATTCAACTCCCTTAGGTGAACGAACACACAGCACAGCAGTTTGAAAGAAACGTTTTATTTGAGTTTTAGACGCAGTCTTATTGCTATTTCTTAGAGGCCGGTATTTTGCTGGGAATGTCTGTTTTAGAATCTGCACAAAAATCTTTTCTAAACTGCTGCATAGAAACAACAGTTTATCTCAATAAGCTGAATGCACACAGTGACAACCATTCTGTTAGATGGCTCCGTGTTTGTTTTAGAACCAGATATTTCACTTTAAACCTTATACTCCAGTACACTCTGGAATATGCAAATGCAGCTCCTGGAAGAAACGTGTTTCTTACTCGCTGAATCTGAACATATACTCAAGACTCTTAGTTGAATGAACACAGAGCAGAGCATTTTGAAGAAAACGTTTCTTCTATGTTATAGATGCAGTCTTACTGCTACTTCCTTTAGGCTGGTGTTTTGCTGCAAATGTTGATTTTAGAATTTGCATATAAAGGGTTTCTAAACTGCTGCCTAAGAAGAGCAGATTAACCCTTTAAGTTGAATGCACAGATTCACAACCATTCTGTTAGATAGCTCCGTTTTGGTTTTAGAAACAGATATTTCTCTTTACAGCATTTACTCCCATACACTCTGGAATATCGAAATGCAGCTCCTAGAATAAACGTGTTTCAAACTCGCTGAATCCAAACATAGATTCAACGACCTTTGGTGAACGAACACACTGCAGAGCAGTTTGAAAGAAACGTTCCCTCTGAGTTTTAGACGCAGTCTTACTGCTATTTCTTATAGGCCGGTATTTTGCTGGAAATGTCTATTTGAGAATCTACACAGAAATTTTTTCTAAACTGCTGCAGACAAACAGCAGTTTAGCTCAGTAAGTTGAATGCACACATTGACAACCATTCCATTAGATCATCCGTTTTTCTTTTGGAACGAGACATTTGTCTTTACATCTTATACTCCAGTATACTCTGGAATAGGCAAACACAGCTCCTGGAAGAAACGTGTTGCTAATTAGCTGAATCTGAACATATATTCAAGTCTCTTATATGAATGAACACACAGCAGAGCAGTTTGAAAACAGTTTCGTCCATGTTAAAGATGCAGTCTTACTGCTATTTCCTTTAGGCTGGTGTTTTGCTGGAAAGGCCTGTATGAGAATTTGCATATAAAGGGTTTCTAAAGTGCTGCATGAGAAGAGCAGTTTACCTCTTTAAGCCAAAGGCACACATTCACAACCACTCTGCTAGATAGATCCATTTTGGTTTTAGAAACAGATATTTCTCTTTACAGCATATACTCCCATTCATTCCGGAATATCCAAAGACAGCTCCTAGAATAAACGTGTTTCTATCTCGCTGAATCTAAACATAGATTAAACTCCCTTAGGTCAAAGAACACACGGCCGAGCAGGTTGAAAGAAACGTTTCTTCTGAGTTTTAGACGCAGTCTTAATGCTCTTTCTTCTATATGCCGGTACCGGGCCGGAAAGGCCTGTTTTCAGACTCTGCACAGAAAGTGTTTGCAGACTGCTGAATCCACACACGGGTTTAACTCTGGAAGTTGAGTGCACACATTGACAACCGTTCTGTTAGATAGCTGCGTTTTGGATTTAGAAGCAGATATTTCCCTGTGCCTACTGCCGTTTCTTCCAAATGCCGGTATTGGGCTGAAAACGCCTGTTTTGGGACTCTGCAGAGAAAGTGTTTGCAGACTGCTGAATCCACACACGGGTTTAACTCTGGAAGTTGAGTGCACACATTGACAACCGTTCTGTTAGATAGCTGCGTTTTGGATTTAGAAGCAGATATTTCCCTGTGCTTACTGCTGTTTCTTCCATATGCCGGTAATGGGCTGAAAACGCCTGTTTTGGGACTCTGCAGAGAAAGTCTCTGCAGACTGCTGAATCCACACACGGGTTTAACTCTGGAAGTTGAGTGCACACATTGACAACCGTTCTGTTAGATAGCTGCGTTTTGGATTTAGAAGCAGATATTTCCCTGGGCTTACTGCTGTTTCTTCCATATGCCGGTAATGGGCTGAAAACGCCTGTTTTGGGACTCTGCAGAGAAAGTGTTTGCAGACTGCTGAATCCACACACGGGTTTAACTCTGGAAGTTGAGTGCACACACTGACAACCGTTCTGTTAGATAGCTGCGTTTTGGATTTAGAAGCAGATATTTCCCTGTGCTTACTGCTGTTTCTTCCATATGCCGGTAATGGGCTGAAAACGCCTGTTTTGGGACTCTGCAGAGAAAGTCTCTGCAGACTGCTGAATCCACACACGGGTTTAACTCTGGAAGTTGAGTGCACACATTGACAACCGTTCTGTTAGATAGCTGCGTTTTGGATTTAGAAGCAGATATTTCCCTGTGCTTACTGCTGTTTCTTCCCTATGCCGGTAATGGGCTGAAAACGCCTGTTTTGGGACTCTGCAGAGAAAGTCTCTGCAGACTGCTGAATCCACACACGGGTTTAACTCTGGAAGTTGAGTGCACACATTGACAACCGTTCTGTTAGATAGCTGCGTTTTGGATTTAGAAGCAGATATTTCCCTGTGCTTACTGCTGTTTCTTCCATATGCCGGTAATGGGCTGAAAACGCCTGTTTTGGGACTCTGCAGAGAAAGTCTCTGCAGACTGCTGAATCCACACACGGGTTTAACTCTGGAAGTTGAGTGCACACATTGACAACCGTTCTGTTAGATAGCTGCGTTTTGGATTTAGAAGCAGATATTTCCCTGTGCTTACTGCTGTTTCTTCCATATGCCGGTAATGGGCTGAAAACGCCTGTTTTGGGACTCTGCAAAGAAAGTCTCTGCAGACTGCTGAATCCACACACGGGTTTAACTCTGGAAGTTGAGTGCACACCTTGACAACCGTTCTGTTAGATAGCTGCGTTTTGGATTTAGAAGCAGATATTTCCCTGTGCTTACTGCTGTTTCTTCCATATGCCGGTAATGGGCTGAAAACGCCTGTTTTGGGACTCTGCAGAGAAAGTCTCTGCAGACTGCTGAATCCACACACGGGTTTAACTCTGGAAGTTGAGTGCACACATTGACAACCGTTCTGTTACATAGCTGCGTTTTGGATTTAGAAGCAGATATTTCCCTGTGCTTACTGCTGTTTCTTCCATATGCCGGTAATGGGCTGAAAACGCCTGTTTTGGGACTCTGCAGAGAAAGTCTCTGCAGACTGCTGAATCCACACACGGGTTTAACTCTGGAAGTTGAGTGCACACATTGACAACCGTTCTGTTAGATAGCTGCGTTTTGGATTTAGAAGCAGATATTTCCCTGTGCTTACTGCTGTTTCTTCCATATGCCGGTAATGGGCTGAAAACGCCTGTTTTGGGACTCTGCAGAGAAAGTCTCTGCAGACTGCTGAATCCACACACGGGTTTAACTCTGGAAGTTGAGTGCACACATTGACAACCGTTCTGTTAGATAGCTGCGTTTTGGATTTAGAAGCAGATATTTCCCTGTGCTTACTGCTGTTTCTTCCATATGCCGGTAATGGGCTGAAAACGCCTGTTTTGGGACTATGCAGAGAAAGTCTCTGCAGACTGCTGAATCCACACACGGGTTTAACTCTGGAAGTTGAGTGCACACATTGACAACCGTTCTGTTAGATAGCTGCGTTTTGGATTTAGAAGCAGATATTTCCCTGTGCTTACTGCTGCTTCTTCCATATGCCGGTAATGGGCTGAAAACGCCTGTTTTGGGACTCTGCAGAGAAAGTGTCTGCAGACTGCTGAATCCACACACGGGTTTAACTCTGGAAGTTGAGTGCACACATTGACAACCGTTCTGTTAGATAGCTGCGTTTTGGATTTAGAAGCAGATATTTCCCTGTGCTTACTGCTGTTTCTTCCATATGCCGGTAATGGGCTGAAAACGCCTGTTTTGGGACTCTGCAGAGAAAGTCTCTGCAGACTGCTGAATCCACACACGGGTTTAACTCTGGAAGTTGAGTGCACACATTGACAACCGTTCTGTTAGATAGCTGCGTTTTGGATTTAGAAGCAGATATTTCCCTGTGCTTACTGCTGTTTCTTCCATATGCCGGTAATGGGCTGAAAACGCCTGTTTTGGGACTCTGCAGAGAAAGTCTCTGCAGACTGCTGAATCCACACACGGGTTTAACTCTGGAAGTTGAGTGCACACATTGACAACCGTTCTGTTAGATAGCTGCGTTTTGGATTTAGAAGCAGATATTTCCCTGTGCTTACTGCTGTTTCTTCCATATGCCGGTAATGGGCTGAAAACGCCTGTTTTGGGACTCTGCAGAGAAAGTCTCTGCAGACTGCTGAATCCACACACGGGTTTAACTCTGGAAGTTGAGTGCACACATTGACAACCGTTCTGTTAGATAGCTGCGTTTTGGATTTAGAAGCAGATATTTCCCTGTGCTTACTGCTGTTTCTTCCATATGCCGGTAATGGGCTGAAAACGCCTGTTTTGGGACTCTGCAGAGAAAGTCTCTGCAGACTGCTGAATCCACACACGGGTTTAACTCTGGAAGTTGAGTGCACACATTGACAACCGTTCTGTTAGATAGCTGCGTTTTGGATTTAGAAGCAGATATTTCCCTGTGCTTACTGCTGTTTCTTCCATATGCCGGTAATGGGCTGAAAACGCCTGTTTTGGGACTCTGCAGAGAAAGTCTCTGCAGACTGCTGAATCCACACACGGGTTTAACTCTGGAAGTTGAGTGCACACATTGACAACCGTTCTGTTAGATAGCTGCGTTTTGGATTTAGAAGCAGATATTTCCCTGTGCTTACTGCTGCTTCTTCCATATGCCGGTAATGGGCTGAAAACGCCTGTTTTGGGACTCTGCAGAGAAAGTCTCTGCAGACTGCTGAATCCACACACGGGTTTAACTCTGGAAGTTGAGTGCACACATTGACAACCGTTCTGTTAGATAGCTGCGTTTTGGATTTAGAAGCAGATATTTCCCTGTGCTTACTGCTGTTTCTTCCATATGCCGGTAATGGGCTGAAAACGCCTGTTTTGGGACTCTGCAGAGAAAGTCTCTGCAGACTGCTGAATCCACACACGGGTTTAACTCTGGAAGTTGAGTGCACACATTGACAACCGTTCTGTTAGATAGCTGCGTTTTGGATTTAGAAGCAGATATTTCCCTGTGCTTACTGCTGTTTCTTCCATATGCCGGTAATGGGCTGAAAACGCCTGTTTTGGGACTCTGCAGAGAAAGTCTCTGCAGACTGCTGAATCCACACACGGGTTTAACTCCGGAAGTTGAGTGCACACATTGACAACCGTTCTGTTAGATAGCTGCGTTTTGGATTTAGAAGCAGATATTTCCCTGTGCTTACTGCTGTTTCTTCCATATGCCGGTAATGGGCTGAAAACGCCTGTTTTGGGACTCTGCAGAGAAAGTCTCTGCAGACTGCTGAATCCACACACGGGTTTAACTCTGGAAGTTGAGTGCACACATTGACAACCGTTCTGTTAGATAGCTGCGTTTTGGATTTAGAAGCAGATATTTCCCTGTGCTTACTGCTGTTTCTTCCATATGCCGGTAATGCGCTGAAAAAGCCTGTTTTGGGACTCTGCAGAGAAAGTCTCTGCAGACTGCTGAATCCACACACGGGTTTAACTCTGGAAGTTGAGTGCAACCATTGACAACCGTTCTGTTAGATAGCTGCGTTTTGGATTTAGAAGCAGATATTTCCCTGTGCTTACTGCTGTTTCTTCCATATGCCGGTAATGGGCTGAAAACGCCTGTTTTGGGACTCTGCAGAGAAAGTCTCTGCAGACTGCTGAATCCACACACGGGTTTAACTCTGGAAGTTGAGTGCACACATTGACAACCGTTCTGTTAGATAGCTGCGTTTTGGATTTAGAAGCAGATATTTCCCTGTGCTTACTGCTGTTTCTTCCATATGCCGGTAATGGGCTGAAAACGCCTGTTTTGGGACTCTGCAGAGAAAGTCTCTGCAGACTGCTGAATCCACACACGGGTTTAACTCTGGAAGTTGAGTGCACACATTGACAACCGTTCTGTTAGATAGCTGCGTTTTGGATTCAGAAGCAGATATTTCCCAGTGCTTACTGCTGTTTCTTCCATATGCCGGTAATGGGCTGAAAACGCCTGTTTTGGGACTCTGCAGAGAAAGTGTTTGCAGACTGCTGAATCCACACACGGGTTTAACTCTGGAAGTTGAGTGCACACTTTGACAACCGTTCTGTTAGATAGCTGCGTTTTGGATTTAGAAGCAGATATTTCCCTGTGCTTACTGCTGTTTCTTCCATATGCCGGTAATGGGCTGAAAACGCCTGTTTTGGGACTCTGCAGAGAAAGTCTCTGCAGACTGCTGAATCCACACACGGGTTTAACTCTGGAAGTTGAGTGCACACATTGACAACCGTTCTGTTAGATAGCTGCGTTTTGGATTCAGAAGCAGATATTTCCCAGTGCTTACTGCTGTTTCTTCCATATGCCGGTAATGGGCTGAAAACGCCTGTTTTGGGACTCTGCAGAGAAAGTGTTTGCAGACTGCTGAATCCACACACGGGTTTAACTCTGGAAGTTGAGTGCACACTTTGACAACCGTTCTGTTAGATAGCTGCGTTTTGGATTTAGAAGCAGATATTTCCCTGTGCTTACTGCTGTTTCTTCCATATGCCGGTAATGGGCTGAAAACGCCTGTTTTGGGACTCTGCAGAGAAAGTCTCTGCAGACTGCCGAATCCACACACGGGTTTAACTCTGGAAGTTGAGTGCACGCATTGACAACCGTTCTGTTAGATAGCTGCGTTTTGGATTTAGAAGCAGATATTTCCCTGTGCTTACTGCTGTTTCTTCCATATGCCGGTAATGGGCTGAAAACGCCTGTTTTGGGACTCTGCAGAGAAAGTGTTTGCACACTGCTGAATCCACACACGGGTTTACCTCTGGAAGTTGAGTGCACACATTGACAACCGTTCTGTTAGATAGCTGCGTTTTGGATTTAGAAGCAGATATTTCCCTGTGCTTACTGCTGTTTCTTCCATATGCCGGTAATGGGCTGAAAACGCCTGTTTTGGGACTCTGCAGAGAAAGTCTCTGCAGACTGCTGAATCCACACACGGGTTTAACTCTGGAAGTTGAGTGCACACATTGACAACCGTTCTGTTAGATAGCTGCGTTTTGGATTTAGAAGCAGATATTTCCCTGTGCTTACTGCTGTTTCTTCCATATGCCGGTAATGGGCTGAAAACGCCTGTTTTGGGACTCTGCAGAGAAAGTCTCTGCAGACTGCTGAATCCACACACGGGTTTACCTCTGGAAGTTGAGTGCACACATTGACAACCGTTCTGTTAGATAGCTGCGTTTTGGATTTAGAAGCAGATATTTCCCTGTGCTTACGGCTGTTTCTTCCATATGCCGGTAATGGGCTGAAAACGCCTGTTTTGGGACTCTGCAGAGAAAGTCTCTGCAGACTGCTGAATCCACACACGGGTTTAACTCTGGAAGTTGAGTGCACACATTGACAACCGTTCTGTTAGATAGCTGCGTTTTGGATTTAGAAGCAGATATTTCCCTGTGCTTATTGCTGTTTCTTCCATATGCCGGTAATGGGCTGAAAACGCCTGTTTTGGGACTCTGCAGAGAAAGTCTCTGCAGACTGCTGAATCCACACACGGGTTTAACTCTGGAAGTTGAGTGCACACATTGACAACCGTTCTGTTAGATAGCTGCGTTTTGGATTTAGAAGCAGATATTTCCCTGTGCTTACTGCTGTTTCTTCCATATGCCGGTAATGGGCTGAAAACGCCTGTTTTGGACTCTGCAGAGAAAGTCTCTGCAGACTGCTGAATCCACACACGGGTTTAACTCTGGAAGTTGAGTGCACACATTGACAACCGTTCTGTTAGATAGCTGCGTTTTGGATTTAGAAGCAGATATTTCCCTGTGCTTACTGCTGTTTCTTCCCTATGCCGGTAATGGGCTGAAAACGCCTGTTTTGGGACTCTGCAGAGAAAGTCTCTGCAGACTGCTGAATCCACACACGGGTTTAACGCTGGAAGTTGAGTGCACACATTGACAACCGTTCTGTTAGATAGCTGCGTTTTGGATTTAGAAGCAGATATTTCCCTGTGCTTACTGCTGTTTCTTCCCTATGCCGGTAATGGGCTGAAAACGCCTGTTTTGGGACTCTGCATAGAAAGTCTCTGCAGACTGCTGAATCCACACACGGGTTTAACTCTGGAAGTTGAGTGCACACATTGACAACCGTTCTGTTAGATAGCTGCGTTTTGGATTTAGAAGCAGATATTTCCCTGTGCTTACTGCTGTTTCTTCCATATGCCGGTAATGGGCTGAAAACGCCTGTTTTGGGACTCTGCAGAGAAAGTCTCTGCAGACTGCTGAATCCACACACGGGGTTAACTCTGGAAGTTGAGTGCACACATTGACAACCGTTCTGTTAGATAGCTGCGTTTTGGATTTAGAAGCAGATATTTCCCTGTGCTTACTGCTGTTTCTTCCATATGCCGGTAATGGGCTGAAAACGCCTGTTTTGGACTCTGCAGAGAAAGTCTCTGCAGACTGCTGAATCCACACACGGGTTTAACTCTGGAAGTTGAGTGCACACATTGACAACCGTTCTGTTAGATAGCTGCGTTTTGGATTTAGAAGCAGATATTTCCCTGTGCTTACTGCTGTTTCTTCCCTATGCCGGTAATGGGCTGAAAACGCCTGTTTTGGGACTCTGCAGAGAAAGTCTCTGCAGACTGCTGAATCCACACACGGGTTTAACGCTGGAAGTTGAGTGCACACATTGACAACCGTTCTGTTAGATAGCTGCGTTTTGGATTTAGAAGCAGATATTTCCCTGTGCTTACTGCTGTTTCTTCCCTATGCCGGTAATGGGCTGAAAACGCCTGTTTTGGGACTCTGCATAGAAAGTCTCTGCAGACTGCTGAATCCACACACGGGTTTAACTCTGGAAGTTGAGTGCACACATTGACAACCGTTCTGCTAGATAGCTGCGTTTTGGATTTAGAAGCAGATATTTCCCTGTGCTTACTGTTGCTTCTTCTATATGCCGGTAATGGGCTGAAAACGCCTGTTTTGGGACTCTGCAGAGAAAGTCTCTGCAGACTGCTGAATCCACACACGGGTTTAACTCTGGAAGTTGAGGGCACACATTGACAACCGTTCTGTTAGAAAGCTGCGTTTTGGATTTAGAAGCAGATATTTCCCTGTGCTTACTGCTGTTTCTTCCATATGCCGGTAATCGGCTGAAAATGCCTGTTTTGGGACTCTGCAAAGAAAGTCTCTGCAGACTGCTGAATCCACACACGGGTTTAACTCTGGAAGTTGAGTGCACACATTGACAACCGTTCTGTTAGATAGCTGCGTTTTGGATTTAGAAGCAGATATTTCCCTGTGCTTACTGCTGTTTCTTCCATATGCCGGTAATGGGCTGAAAACGCCTGTTTTGGGACTCTGCAGAGAAAGTCTCTGCAGACTGCTGAATCCACACACGGGTTTAACTCTGGAAGTTGAGTGCACACATTGACAACCGTTCTGTTAGATAGCTGCGTTTTGGATTTAGAAGCAGATATTTCCCTGTGCTTACTGCTGTTTCTTCCATATGCCGGTAATGGGCTGAAAACGCCTGTTTTGGGACTCTGCAGAGAAAGTCTCTGCAGACTGCCGAATCCACACACGGGTTTAACTCTGGAAGTTGAGTGCACACATTGACAACCGTTCTGTTAGATAGCTGCGTTTTGGATTTAGAAGCAGATATTTCCCTGTGCTTACTGCTGTTTCTTCCATATGCTGGTAATGGGCTGAAAACGCCGGTTTTGGGACTCTGCAGAGAAAGTCTCTGCAGACTGCTGAATCCACACACGGGTTTAACTCTGGAAGTTGAGTGCACACATTGACAACCGTTCTGTTAGATAGCTGCGTTTTGGATTTAGAAGCAGATATTTCCCTGTGCTTACTGCTGTTTCTTCCATATGCCGGTAATGGGCTGAAAACGCCTGTTTTGGGACTCTGCAGAGAAAGTCTCTGCAGACTGCTGAATCCACACACGGGTTTAACTCTGGAAGTTGAGTGCACACATTGACAACCGTTCTGTTAGATAGCTGCGTTTTGGATTTAGAAGCAGATATTTCCCTGTGCTTACTGCTGTTTCTTCCATATGCCGGTAATGGGCTGAAAACGCCTGTTTTGGGACTCTGCAGAGAAAGTCTCTGCAGACTGCCGAATCCACACACGGGTTTAACTCTGGAAGTTGAGTGCACACATTGACAACCGTTCTGTTAGATAGCTGCGTTTTGGATTTAGAAGCAGATATTTCCCTGTGCTTACTGCTGTTTCTTCCATATGCCGGTAATGGGCTGAAAACGCCTGTTTTGGGACTCTGCAGAGAAAGTGTTTGCAGACTGCTGAATCCACACACGGGTTTAACTCTGGAAGTTGAGTGCACACATTGACAACCGTTCTGTTAGATAGCTGCGTTTTGGATTTAGAAGCAGATATTTCCCTGTGCTTACTGCTGTTTCTTCCATATGCCGGTAATGGGCTGAAAACGCCTGTTTTGGGACTCTGCAGAGAAAGTGTTTGCAGACTGATGAATCCACACACGGGTTTAACTCTGGAAGTTGAGTGCACACATTGACAACCGTTCTGTTAGATAGCTGCGTTTTGGATTTAGAAGCAGATATTTCCCTGTGCTTACTGCTGTTTCTTCCATATGCCGGTAATGGGCTGAAAACGCCTGTTTTGGGACTCTGCAGAGAAAGTCTCTGCAGACTGCGGAATCCACACACGGGTTTAACTCTGGAAGTTGAGTGCACACATTGACAACCGTTCTGTTAGATAGCTGCATTTTGGATTTAGAAGCAGATATTTCCCTGTGCTTACTGCTGTTTCTTCCATATGCCGGTAATGGGCTGAAAACGCCTGTTTTGGGACTCTGCAGAGAAAGTCTCTGCAGACTGCCGAATCCACACACGGGTTTAACTCTGGAAGTTGAGTGGACACATTGACAACCGTTCTGTTAGATAGCTGCGTTTTGGATTTAGAAGCAGATATTTCCCTGTGCTTACTGCTGTTTCTTCCCTATGCCGGTAATGGGCTGAAAACGCCTGCTTTGGGACTCTGCAGAGAAAGTCTCTGCAGACTGCTGAATCCACACACGGGTTTAACTCTGGAAGTTGAGTGCACACATTGACAACCGTTCTGTTAGATAGCTGCGTTTTGGATTTAGAAGCAGATATTTCCCTGTGCTTACTGCTGTTTCTTCCATATGCCGGTAATGGGCTGAAAACGCCTGTTTTGGGACTCTGCAGAGAAAGTCTCTGCAGACTGCTGAATCCACACACGGGTTTAACTCTGGAAGTTGAGTGCACACATTGACAACCGTTCTGTTAGATAGCTGCGTTTTGGATTTAGAAGCAGATATTTCCCTGTGCTTACTGCTGTTTCTTCCATATGCCGGTAATGGGCTGAAAACGCCTGTTTTGGGACTCTGCAGAGAAAGTCTCTGCAGACTGCTGAATCCACACACGGGTTTAACTCCGGAAGTTGAGTGCACACATTGACAACCGTTCTGTTAGATAGCTGCGTTTTGGATTTAGAAGCAGATATTTCCCTGTGCTTACTGCTGTTTCTTCCATATGCCGGTAATGGGCTGAAAACGCCTGTTTTGGGACTCTGCAGAGAAAGTCTCTGCAGACTGCTGAATCCACACACGGGTTTAACTCTGGAAGTTGAGTGCACACATTGACAACCGTTCTGTTAGATAGCTGCGTTTTGGATTTAGAAGCAGATATTTCCCTGTGCTTACTGCTGTTTCTTCCATATGCCGGTAATGGGCTGAAAACGCCTGTTTTGGGACTCTGCAGAGAAAGTCTCTGCAGACTGCCGAATCCACACAGGGGTTTAACTCTGGAAGTTGAGTGCACACATTGACAACCGTTCTGTTAGATAGCTGCGTTTTGGATTTAGAAGCAGATATTTCCCTGTGCTTACTGCTGTTTCTTCCATATGCCGGTAATGGGCTGAAAACGCCTGTTTTGGGACTCTGCAGAGAAAGTGTTTGCACACTGCTGAATCCACACACGGGTTTACCTCTGGAAGTTGAGTGCACACATTGACAACCGTTCTGTTAGATAGCTGCGTTTTGGATTTAGAAGCAGATATTTCCCTGTGCTTACTGCTGTTTCTTCCATATGCCGGTAATGGGCTGAAAACGCCTGTTTTGGGACTCTGCAGAGAAAGTCTCTGCAGACTGCTGAATCCACACACGGGTTTAACTCTGGAAGTTGAGTGCACACATTGACAACCGTTCTGTTAGATAGCTGCGTTTTGGATTTAGAAGCAGATATTTCCCTGTGCTTACTGCTGTTTCTTCCATATGCCGGTAATGGGCTGAAAACGCCTGTTTTGGGACTCTGCAGAGAAAGTCTCTGCAGACTGCTGAATCCACACACGGGTTTACCTCTGGAAGTTGAGTGCACACATTGACAACCGTTCTGTTAGATAGCTGCGTTTTGTATTTAGAAGCAGATATTTCCCTGTGCTTACTGCTGTTTCTTCCATATGCCGGTAATGGGCTGAAAACGCCTGTTTTGGGACTCTGCAGAGAAAGTCTCTGCAGACTGCTGAATCCACACACGGGTTTAACTCTGGAAGTTGAGTGCACACATTGACAACCGTTCTGTTAGATAGCTGCGTTTTGGATTTAGAAGCAGATATTTCCCTGTGCTTACTGCTGTTTCTTCCATATGCCGGTAATGGGCTGAAAACGCCTGTTTTGGGACTCTGCAGAGAAAGTCTCTGCAGACTGCTGAATCCACACACGGGTTTAACTCTGGAAGTTGAGTGCACACATTGACAACCGTTCTGTTAGATAGCTGCGTTTTGGATTTAGAAGCAGATATTTCCCTGTGCTTACTGCTGTTTCTTCCATATGCCGGTAATGGGCTGAAAACGCCTGTTTTGGACTCTGCAGAGAAAGTCTCTGCAGACTGCTGAATCCACACACGGGTTTAACTCTGGAAGTTGAGTGCACACATTGACAACCGTTCTGTTAGATAGCTGCGTTTTGGATTTAGAAGCAGATATTTCCCTGTGCTTACTGCTGTTTCTTCCATATGCCGGTAATGGGCTGAAAACGCCTGTTTTGGGACTCTGCAGAGAAAGTCTCTGCAGACTGCTGAATCCACACACGGGTTTAACGCTGGAAGTTGAGTGCACACATTGACAACCGTTCTGTTAGATAGCTGCGTTTTGGATTTAGAAGCAGATATTTCCCTGTGCTTACTGCTGTTTCTTCCCTATGCCGGTAATGGGCTGAAAACGCCTGTTTTGGGACTCTGCATAGAAAGTCTCTGCAGACTGCTGAATCCACACACGGGTTTAACTCTGGACGTTGAGTGCACACATTGACAACCGTTCTGCTAGATAGCTGCGTTTTGGATTTAGAAGCAGATATTTCCCTGTGCTTACTGCTGCTTCTTCTATATGCCGGTAATGGGCTGAAAACGCCTGTTTTGGGACTCTGCAGAGAAAGTCTCTGCAGACTGCTGAATCCACACACGGGTTTAACTCTGGAAGTTGAGGGCACACATTGACAACCGTTCTGTTAGAAAGCTGCGTTTTGGATTTAGAAGCAGATATTTCCCTGTGCTTACTGCTGTTTCTTCCCTATGCCGGTAATGGGCTGAAAACGCCTGTTTTGGGACTCTGCAGAGAAAGTGTTTGCAGACTGCTGAATCCACACACCGGTTCAACTCTGGAAGTTGAGTGCACACATTGACAACCGTTCTGTTAGATAGCTGCGTTTTGGATTTAGAAGCAGATATTTCCCTGTGCTTACTGCTGTTTCTTCCATATGCCGGTAATGGGCTGAAAACGCCTGTTTTGGGACTCTGCAGAGAAATTCTCTGCAGACTGCCGAATCCACACACGGGTTTAACTCTGGAAGTTGAGTGCACACATTGACAACCGTTCTGTTAGATAGCTGCGTTTTGGATTTAGAAGCAGATATTTCCCTGTGCTTACTGCTGCTTCTTCCATATGCCGGTAATGGGCTGAAAACGCCTGTTTTGGGACTCTGCAGAGAAAGTCTCTGCAGACTGCTGAATCCACACACGGGTTTAACTCTGGAAGTTGAGTGCACACATTGACAACCGTTCTGTTAGATAGCTGCGTTTTGGATTTAGAAGCAGATATTTCCCTGTGCTTACTGCTGTTTCTTCCATATGCCGGTATTGGGCTGAAAACGCCTGTTTTGGGACTCTGCACAGAACGTGTTTGTAGACTGCTGAATCCACACACGAGTTCATCTCTGGAAGGTGAATGCACGCATTGACAACCATTCAGTTACATAGCTGCCTTTTGGTTTTTGAATAAGTTATTTCTCTTTACAGCATATACTCTCATTCACTCTGGAATATCCAATCGCAGCTCCTAAAAGAAACGGGTTTCTACGTATAATCAGATATTTCCCTTTACATCTTGTACCCCAGTACACTCTGATATATGCAAACGCAGCTCCTGGAAGAAACGTGTTTGTAACTCGCTGAATCTGAGCATATATTGAAGTCTCTTAGGTGAATGAACACGCAGCAGAGGAGTTTGAAAAAAACATTTCTTCCATGTTATAGATGCACTGTTACTGCTATTGCTTTTAGGCTGGTGTTTTCCTGGAAATGTTGGTTTTAGAATTTCCATACAAATGGTTTGTAAACTGCTGCATAAGTGGAGCAGTTTAATTCGTTAAGTTGAATGCCCTCATTCACAATCATTCTGTTAGCTAGCTCCGTTTTGGTTTTAGAAGCCTGTGTTTCTAGTTACAGCATATACTCCCATTCATTCTGGAATAGCCAAACGCAGCTCCCAGAATAGACGTGTTTCTAAGTCGCTGAATCTAAACATAGATTCAACTCCCTTAGGTGAACGAACACACAGCACAGCAGTTTGAAAGAAACGTTTTATTTGAGTTTTAGACGCAGTCTTATTGCTATTTCTTAGAGGCCGGTATTTTGCTGGGAATGTCTGTTTTAGAATCTGCACAAAAATCTTTTCTAAACTGCTGCATAGAAACAACAGTTTATCTCAATAAGCTGAATGCACACAGTGACAACCATTCTGTTAGATGGCTCCGTGTTTGTTTTAGAACCAGATATTTCACTTTAAACCTTATACTCCAGTACACTCTGGAATATGCAAATGCAGCTCCTGGAAGAAACGTGTTTCTTACTCGCTGAATCTGAACATATACTCAAGACTCTTAGTTGAATGAACACAGAGCAGAGCATTTTGAAGAAAACGTTTCTTCTATGTTATAGATGCAGTCTTACTGCTACTTCCTTTAGGCTGGTGTTTTGCTGCAAATGTTGATTTTAGAATTTGCATATAAAGGGTTTCTAAACTGCTGCCTAAGAAGAGCAGATTAACCCTTTAAGTTGAATGCACAGATTCACAACCATTCTGTTAGATAGCTCCGTTTTGGTTTTAGAAACAGATATTTCTCTTTACAGCATTTACTCCCATACACTCTGGAATATCGAAATGCAGCTCCTAGAATAAACGTGTTTCAAACTCGCTGAATCCAAACATAGATTCAACGACCTTTGGTGAACGAACACACTGCAGAGCAGTTTGAAAGAAACGTTCCCTCTGAGTTTTAGACGCAGTCTTACTGCTATTTCTTATAGGCCGGTATTTTGCTGGAAATGTCTATTTGAGAATCTACACAGAAATTTTTTCTAAACTGCTGCAGACAAACAGCAGTTTAGCTCAGTAAGTTGAATGCACACATTGACAACCATTCCATTAGATCATCCGTTTTTCTTTTGGAACGAGACATTTGTCTTTACATCTTATACTCCAGTATACTCTGGAATAGGCAAACACAGCTCCTGGAAGAAACGTGTTGCTAATTAGCTGAATCTGAACATATATTCAAGTCTCTTATATGAATGAACACACAGCAGAGCAGTTTGAAAACAGTTTCGTCCATGTTAAAGATGCAGTCTTACTGCTATTTCCTTTAGGCTGGTGTTTTGCTGGAAAGGCCTGTATGAGAATTTGCATATAAAGGGTTTCTAAAGTGCTGCATGAGAAGAGCAGTTTACCTCTTTAAGCCAAAGGCACACATTCACAACCACTCTGCTAGATAGATCCATTTTGGTTTTAGAAACAGATATTTCTCTTTACAGCATATACTCCCATTCATTCCGGAATATCCAAAGACAGCTCCTAGAATAAACGTGTTTCTATCTCGCTGAATCTAAACATAGATTAAACTCCCTTAGGTCAAAGAACACACGGCCGAGCAGGTTGAAAGAAACGTTTCTTCTGAGTTTTAGACGCAGTCTTAATGCTCTTTCTTCTATATGCCGGTACCGGGCCGGAAAGGCCTGTTTTCAGACTCTGCACAGAAAGTGTTTGCAGACTGCTGAATCCACACACGGGTTTAACTCTGGAAGTTGAGTGCACACATTGACAACCGTTCTGTTAGATAGCTGCGTTTTGGATTTAGAAGCAGATATTTCCCTGTGCCTACTGCCGTTTCTTCCAAATGCCGGTATTGGGCTGAAAACGCCTGTTTTGGGACTCTGCAGAGAAAGTGTTTGCAGACTGCTGAATCCACACACGGGTTTAACTCTGGAAGTTGAGTGCACACATTGACAACCGTTCTGTTAGATAGCTGCGTTTTGGATTTAGAAGCAGATATTTCCCTGTGCTTACTGCTGTTTCTTCCCTATGCCAGTAATGGGCTGAAAACGCCTGTTTTGGGACTCTGCAGAGAAAGTCTCTGCAGACTGCTGAATCCACACACGGGTTTAACTCTGGAAGTTGAGTGCACACATTGACAACCGTTCTGTTAGATAGCTGCGTTTTGGATTTAGAAGCAGATATTTCCCTGTGCTTACTGCTGTTTCTTCCATATGCCGGTAATGGGCTGAAAACGCCTGTTTTGGGACTCTGCAGAGAAAGTCTCTGCAGACTGCTGAATCCACACACGGGTTTAACTCTGGAAGTTGAGTGCACACATTGACAACCGTTCTGTTAGATAGCTGCGTTTTGGATTTAGAAGCAGATATTTCCCTGTGCTTACTGCTGTTTCTTCCATATGCCGGTAATGGGCTGAAAACGCCTGTTTTGGGACTCTGCAAAGAAAGTCTCTGCAGACTGCTGAATCCACACACGGGTTTAACTCTGGAAGTTGAGTGCACACATTGACAACCGTTCTGTTAGATAGCTGCGTTTTGGATTTAGAAGCAGATATTTCCCTGTGCTTACTGCTGTTTCTTCCATATGCCGGTAATGGGCTGAAAACGCCTGTTTTGGGACTCTGCAGAGAAAGTCTCTGCAGACTGCCGAATCCACACACGGGTTTAACTCTGGAAGTTGAGTGCACACATTGACAACCGTTCTGTTAGATAGCTGCGTTTTGGATTTAGAAGCAGATATTTCCCTGTGCTTACTGCTGTTTCTTCCATATGCCGGTAATGGGCTGAAAACGCCTGTTTTGGGACTCTGCAGAGAAAGTCTCTGCAGACTGCTGAATCCACACACGGGTTTAACTCTGGAAGTTGAGTGCACACATTGACAACCGTTCTGTTAGATAGCTGCGTTTTGGATTTAGAAGCAGATATTTCCCTGTGCTTACTGCTGTTTCTTCCATATGCCGGTAATGGGCTGAAAACGCCTGTTTTCGGACTCTGCAGAGAAAGTCTCTGCAGACTGCTGAATCCACACACGGGTTTAACTCTGGAAGTTGAGTGCACACATTGACAACCGTTCTGTTAGATAGCTGCGTTTTGGATTTAGAAGCAGATATTTCCCTGTGCTTACTGCTGTTTCTTCCATATGCCGGTAATGGGCTGAAAACGCCTGTTTTGGGACTCTGCAGAGAAAGTCTCTGCAGACTGCCGAATCCACACACGGGTTTAACTCTGGAAGTTGAGTGCACACATTGACAACCGTTCTGTTAGATAGCTGCGTTTTGGATTTAGAAGCAGATATTTCCCTGTGCTTACTGCTGTTTCTTCCATATGCCGGTAATGGGCTGAAAACGCCTGTTTTGGGACTCTGCAGAGAAAGTGTTTGCAGACTGCTGAATCCACACACGGGTTTAACTCTGGAAGTTGAGTGCACACATTGACAACCGTTCTGTTAGATAGCTGCGTTTTGGATTTAGAAGCAGATATTTCCCTGTGCTTACTGCTGTTTCTTCCATATGCCGGTAATGGGCTGAAAACGCCTGTTTTGGGACTCTGCAGAGAAAGTCTCTGCAGACTGCCGAATCCACACACGGGTTTAACTCTGGAAGTTGAGTGGACACATTGACAACCGTTCTGTTAGATAGCTGCGTTTTGGATTTAGAAGCAGATATTTCCCTGTGCTTACTGCTGTTTCTTCCCTATGCCGGTAATGGGCTGAAAACGCCTGCTTTGGGACTCTGCAGAGAAAGTCTCTGCAGACTGCTGAATCCACACACGGGTTTAACTCTGGAAGTTGAGTGCACACATTGACAACCGTTCTGTTAGATAGCTGCGTTTTGGATTTAGAAGCAGATATTTCCCTGTGCTTACTGCTGTTTCTTCCATATGCCGGTAATGGGCTGAAAACGCCTGTTTTGGGACTCTGCAGAGAAAGTCTCTGCAGACTGCTGAATCCACACACGGGTTTAACTCTGGAAGTTGAGTGCACACATTGACAACCGTTCTGTTAGATAGCTGCGTTTTGGATTTAGAAGCAGATATTTCCCTGTGCTTACTGCTGTTTCTTCCATATGCCGGTAATGGGCTGAAAACGCCTGTTTTGGGACTCTGCAGAGAAAGTCTCTGCAGACTGCTGAATCCACACACGGGTTTAACTCCGGAAGTTGAGTGCACACATTGACAACCGTTCTGTTAGATAGCTGCGTTTTGGATTTAGAAGCAGATATTTCCCTGTGCTTACTGCTGTTTCTTCCATATGCCGGTAATGGGCTGAAAACGCCTGTTTTGGGACTCTGCAGAGAAAGTCTCTGCAGACTGCTGAATCCACACACGGGTTTAACTCTGGAAGTTGAGTGCACACATTGACAACCGTTCTGTTAGATAGCTGCGTTTTGGATTTAGAAGCAGATATTTCCCTGTGCTTACTGCTGTTTCTTCCATATGCCGGTAATGGGCTGAAAACGCCTGTTTTGGGACTCTGCAGAGAAATTCTCTGCAGACTGCCGAATCCACACAGGGGTTTAACTCTGGAAGTTGAGTGCACACATTGACAACCGTTCTGTTAGATAGCTGCGTTTTGGATTTAGAAGCAGATATTTCCCTGTGCTTACTGCTGTTTCTTCCATATGCCGGTAATGGGCTGAAAACGCCTGTTTTGGGACTCTGCAGAGAAAGTGTTTGCACACTGCTGAATCCACACACGGGTTTACCTCTGGAAGTTGAGTGCACACATTGACAACCGTTCTGTTAGATAGCTGCGTTTTGGATTTAGAAGCAGATATTTCCCTGTGCTTACTGCTGTTTCTTCCATATGCCGGTAATGGGCTGAAAACGCCTGTTTTGGGACTCTGCAGAGAAAGTCTCTGCAGACTGCTGAATCCACACACGGGTTTAACTCTGGAAGTTGAGTGCACACATTGACAACCGTTCTGTTAGATAGCTGCGTTTTGGATTTAGAAGCAGATATTTCCCTGTGCTTACTGCTGTTTCTTCCATATGCCGGTAATGGGCTGAAAACGCCTGTTTTGGGACTCTGCAGAGAAAGTCTCTGCAGACTGCTGAATCCACACACGGGTTTACCTCTGGAAGTTGAGTGCACACATTGACAACCGTTCTGTTAGATAGCTGCGTTTTGGATTTAGAAGCAGATATTTCCCTGTGCTTACTGCTGTTTCTTCCATATGCCGGTAATGGGCTGAAAACGCCTGTTTTGGGACTCTGCAGAGAAAGTCTCTGCAGACTGCTGAATCCACACACGGGTTTAACTCTGGAAGTTGAGTGCACACATTGACAACCGTTCTGTTAGATAGCTGCGTTTTGGATTTAGAAGCAGATATTTCCCTGTGCTTACTGCTGTTTCTTCCATATGCCGGTAATGGGCTGAAAACGCCTGTTTTGGGACTCTGCAGAGAAAGTCTCTGCAGACTGCTGAATCCACACACGGGTTTAACTCTGGAAGTTGAGTGCACACATTGACAACCGTTCTGTTAGATAGCTGCGTTTTGGATTTAGAAGCAGATATTTCCCTGTGCTTACTGCTGTTTCTTCCATATGCCGGTAATGGGCTGAAAACGCCTGTTTTGGACTCTGCAGAGAAAGTCTCTGCAGACTGCTGAATCCACACACGGGTTTAACTCTGGAAGTTGAGTGCACACATTGACAACCGTTCTGTTAGATAGCTGCGTTTTGGATTTAGAAGCAGATATTTCCCTGTGCTTACTGCTGTTTCTTCCATATGCCGGTAATGGGCTGAAAACGCCTGTTTTGGGACTCTGCAGAGAAAGTCTCTGCAGACTGCTGAATCCACACACGGGTTTAACGCTGGAAGTTGAGTGCACACATTGACAACCGTTCTGTTAGATAGCTGCGTTTTGGATTTAGAAGCAGATATTTCCCTGTGCTTACTGCTGTTTCTTCCCTATGCCGGTAATGGGCTGAAAACGCCTGTTTTGGGACTCTGCATAGAAAGTCTCTGCAGACTGCTGAATCCACACACGGGTTTAACTCTGGACGTTGAGTGCACACATTGACAACCGTTCTGCTAGATAGCTGCGTTTTGGATTTAGAAGCAGATATTTCCCTGTGCTTACTGCTGCTTCTTCTATATGCCGGTAATGGGCTGAAAACGCCTGTTTTGTGACTCTGCAGAGAAAGTCTCTGCAGTCTGCTGAATCCACACACGGGTTTAACTCTGGAAGTTGAGGGCACACATTGACAACCGTTCTGTTAGAAAGCTGCGTTTTCGATTTAGAAGCAGATATTTCCCTGTGCTTACTGCTGTTTCTTCCCTATGCCGGTAATGGGCTGAAAACGCCTGTTTTGGGACTCTGCAGAGAAAGTGTTTGCAGACTGCTGAATCCACACACCGGTTTAACTCTGGAAGTTGAGTGCACACATTGACAACCGTTCTGTTAGATAGCTGCGTTTTGGATTTAGAAGCAGATATTTCCCTGTGCTTACTGCTGTTTCTTCCATATGCCGGTAATGGGCTGAAAACGCCTGTTTTGGGACTCTGCAGAGAAAGTCTCTGCAGACTGCTGAATCCACACACGGGTTTAACTCTGGAAGTTGAGTGCACACATTGACAACCGTTCTGTTAGATAGCTGCGTTTTGGATTTAGAAGCAGATATTTCCCTGTGCTTACTGCTGCTTCTTCCATATGCCGGTAATGGGCTGAAAACGCCTGTTTTGGGACTCTGCAGAGAAAGTCTCTGCAGACTGCTGAATCCACACACGGGTTTAACTCTGGAAGTTGAGTGCACACATTGACAACCGTTCTGTTAGATAGCTGCGTTTTGGATTTAGAAGCAGATATTTCCCTGTGCTTACTGCTGTTTCTTCCATATGCCGGTATTGGGCTGAAAACGCCTGTTTTGGGACTCTGCACAGAACGTGTTTGTAGACTGCTGAATCCACACACGAGTTCATCTCTGGAAGGTGAATGCACGCATTGACAACCATTCAGTTACATAGCTGCCTTTTGGTTTTAGAATAATTTATTTCTCTTTACAGCATATACTCTCATTCACTCTGGAATATCCAATCGCAGCTCCTAAAAGAAACGGGTTTCTACGTATAATCAGATATTTCCCTTTACATCTTGTACCCCAGTACACTCTGATATATGCAAACGCAGCTCCTGGAAGAAACGTGTTTGTAACTCGCTGAATCTGAGCATATATTGAAGTCTCTTAGGTGAATGAACACGCAGCAGAGGAGTTTGAAAAAAACATTTCTTCCATGTTATAGATGCACTGTTACTGCTATTGCTTTTAGGCTGGTGTTTTCCTGGAAATGTTGGTTTTAGAATTTCCATACAAATGGTTTGTAAACTGCTGCATAAGTGGAGCAGTTTAATTCGTTAAGTTGAATGCCCTCATTCACAATCATTCTGTTAGCTAGCTCCGTTTTGGTTTTAGAAGCCTGTGTTTCTAGTTACAGCATATACTCCCATTCATTCTGGAATAGCCAAACGCAGCTCCCAGAATAGACGTGTTTCTAAGTCGCTGAATCTAAACATAGATTCAACTCCCTTAGGTGAACGAACACACAGCACAGCAGTTTGAAAGAAACGTTTTATTTGAGTTTTAGACGCAGTCTTATTGCTATTTCTTAGAGGCCGGTATTTTGCTGGGAATGTCTGTTTTAGAATCTGCACAAAAATCTTTTCTAAACTGCTGCATAGAAACAACAGTTTATCTCAATAAGCTGAATGCACACAGTGACAACCATTCTGTTAGATGGCTCCGTGTTTGTTTTAGAACCAGATATTTCACTTTAAACCTTATACTCCAGTACACTCTGGAATATGCAAATGCAGCTCCTGGAAGAAACGTGTTTCTTACTCGCTGAATCTGAACATATACTCAAGACTCTTAGTTGAATGAACACAGAGCAGAGCATTTTGAAGAAAACGTTTCTTCTATGTTATAGATGCAGTCTTACTGCTACTTCCTTTAGGCTGGTGTTTTGCTGCAAATGTTGATTTTAGAATTTGCATATAAAGGGTTTCTAAACTGCTGCCTAAGAAGAGCAGATTAACCCTTTAAGTTGAATGCACAGATTCACAACCATTCTGTTAGATAGCTCCGTTTTGGTTTTAGAAACAGATATTTCTCTTTACAGCATTTACTCCCATACACTCTGGAATATCGAAATGCAGCTCCTAGAATAAACGTGTTTCAAACTCGCTGAATCCAAACATAGATTCAACGACCTTTGGTGAACGAACACACTGCAGAGCAGTTTGAAAGAAACGTTCCCTCTGAGTTTTAGACGCAGTCTTACTGCTATTTCTTATAGGCCGGTATTTTGCTGGAAATGTCTATTTGAGAATCTACACAGAAATTTTTTCTAAACTGCTGCAGACAAACAGCAGTTTAGCTCAGTAAGTTGAATGCACACATTGACAACCATTCCATTAGATCATCCGTTTTTCTTTTGGAACGAGACATTTGTCTTTACATCTTATACTCCAGTATACTCTGGAATAGGCAAACACAGCTCCTGGAAGAAACGTGTTGCTAATTAGCTGAATCTGAACATATATTCAAGTCTCTTATATGAATGAACACACAGCAGAGCAGTTTGAAAACAGTTTCGTCCATGTTAAAGATGCAGTCTTACTGCTATTTCCTTTAGGCTGGTGTTTTGCTGGAAAGGCCTGTATGAGAATTTGCATATAAAGGGTTTCTAAAGTGCTGCATGAGAAGAGCAGTTTACCTCTTTAAGCCAAAGGCACACATTCACAACCACTCTGCTAGATAGATCCATTTTGGTTTTAGAAACAGATATTTCTCTTTACAGCATATACTCCCATTCATTCCGGAATATCCAAAGACAGCTCCTAGAATAAACGTGTTTCTATCTCGCTGAATCTAAACATAGATTAAACTCCCTTAGGTCAAAGAACACACGGCCGAGCAGGTTGAAAGAAACGTTTCTTCTGAGTTTTAGACGCAGTCTTAATGCTCTTTCTTCTATATGCCGGTACCGGGCCGGAAAGGCCTGTTTTCAGACTCTGCACAGAAAGTGTTTGCAGACTGCTGAATCCACACACGGGTTTAACTCTGGAAGTTGAGTGCACACATTGACAACCGTTCTGTTAGATAGCTGCGTTTTGGATTTAGAAGCAGATATTTCCCTGTGCCTACTGCCGTTTCTTCCAAATGC